>NC_083461.1:26440992-26543492 GCF_030014155.1 Tachysurus vachellii | reverse complement strand
ACTCGCACACTTGCTCACACTCGCACACTCATTCACATACTCACAAACACCTTCACTGACTCACACACTCACACTCACTCACAGACACTCACACACACACTCACTCACACACACACACACATACACACACTTACACACACACTTACACAAACACTTACACACACACTCACACTTACACACACACTCACACTTACACACACACTCACACACTCACACTTACATACACACTCACACACACACTCACACTTACACACACTCACTTACACACACACACCTACACACACACATTTTGAATTTTCACGTCAAGTTCAGTATTTTACCAATACAATGCCATATAGCTACGAAGCTATATTTATTATTATTATTCTTCCGTCTTCTGCCATTGAAGTCAATGGCAGCCCATAGAACTGTACATAGGAAAGTTATGAAATTTAGCACAAATGTAGAGGCCAGTCTTAGAAGTTACTGTAGTTGTAACTTTGGTGTGTCTAGCTCAAGCCGTCTAGCGCCACCAACAGTCCAAAAACCCAATTTTGTGCTGAATCGTAAGGCCTAGAGGCAAAATTCTTGCAACATCAGAATCAGAATCACAAAGGTCTTTATTGCCAAGTATGTTTAGGCAAAATTCTTGCAAAATCAGAATCAGAACCAGAATCAGAAAGGTCTTTATGAGGAACACACACACACTTACACACACATTTACTCACACACACTTACTCACACACACACACTCTCACACACACACACACACACAGACACACACAGACACTCACACACACACTCACACACATGCACTCACACTCACACACAGACACACACAGACACTCACACACACTCACACTCACACACACTCTCTCACACAAACACACACACACTCTCACACACACTCTCTCACACACACACACTCACACACACACACACACATACTCACACACACACACACACACACACACACACACACACACACACGGGGTCAAGCCGATCAGATGCGCTCAGAACATGTCGCTGATGAAACATACCAAGTTTCCACACTCGCACACTCACATACTCACTCGCACACTTACATTCTCACACACATACTCACACACACACAGACACACACACACACACATACACACTCACACAGACACAGTCACACACACACTTTATTGCCAAGTATGTTTTCACATACGAGGAACACACACACACTTACACACACATTTACACACAAACACACTCATTCACACTCGCACACTCACATACTCACTCGCACACGCACATACACACTCACACTCACATACACACACTCACAGTTACACACTCACTCACACTCGCACACACTCACACTTTCACACACTCACACTCGCACACTTGCTCACACTCGCACACTCATTCACATACTCACAAACACCTTCACTGACTCTCACACTCACTCACAGACACTCACACACACTCACTCACACACACACACACTCACACTTACACACACACTCACACTTACACACACTCACACTTACACACACTCACACACTTACACACAGACTCACACACTCACACTTACACACACACTTATTATTATTATTATTATTATTATTATTATGTTGGCTTTGTAGAAGCCAACATTCTGTTTTCCTTTATAAGCTTATTAATGGTGCTTGCAAAGCAACATTATTACTATTGTATTGTATTTTCTATTAAAGCATCATTATTGTTATTCTGCATACTTATTATCATTCTTCCGGACACTTTTTCGGCACGTAACTTTTGTCCTAGACCCATGAATGAGGTGTCAAATCGACCGGCTCATTGAGGACAGGTGTGCTATGACTTTTGTAAGCGATCGGAATTCCGGAATTCCCGCTACGGAAGCTCAAACGGTTTTTTTTTTCCCATAGACTTGAATGGGGAATTCTTAAAATTCTTTTGTTCTCTCTGTAGATGTAAAGCACACTCTCAATACATGTAACTATCAACTCCACACTATCAATCCAATGTTTCCACAAGTAAAATACAATACACTTTTGTCCAAAAGTATTAGCACCCCACCGGGTATTCACGTGACATCACGTGACATCACGTGACACCCGCCCCCAAAATACTGTTCTATGCAGTATAATAATAAGTAGAATTCCATAATGACTGGATGAGGGGAACTGCCTCACGCGTGTTTTGGTCACGTCACGTGACGTCACGTGTAGCCCCGCCCCCAAAATAAGCGAAATCAAAAAGTTAGCACAACATGGACATGTCATATATCAAAACACTCAGCCCGATGAGGGGAACTGCCTCACGCCCAATGAGGGGAAATGCCTCACGTGTGTTTTGGTCACGTCACGTGTCGTCACGTGAAAATAAAAAATTAGCACAACATGGACATGTGACATATCAAAACACTCAGCACAATGAGGGGAACTGCCCCACGTGTATTTTGGTCACGTCACGTGACGTCACGTGTAGCCCCGCCCCCAAAATAAGCGAAATCAAAAATTTGCACAACATGGACATTTTTTGCCAAAAGTATTGGCACCCCACCGGGTATACTGGTGACGTCACGTGTAGCCCTGCCCCCAGAATAAGCGAAATCAAAAATGAGCACAATATGGACATGTCATATATCAAAACACTCAGCCCAATGAGGGGAAGTGCCTCACGTGTATTTTGGTCACGTCACGTGACGTCACGTGTATAGCCTCGCCCCAAAATAAGCGAAATCAAAAATTTGCACAACATGGACATGTGACATATCAAAACACTCAGCACAATGAGGGGAACTGCCCCACGTGTATTTTGTTCACGTCACGTGACGTCACGTGTAGCCCCGCCCCCAAAATAAGCGAAATCAAAAATTAGCACAACATGGACATGTCATATATCAAAACACTCAGCCCAATGAGGGGAAGTGCCTCACGTGTGTTATGGTCACGTCACGTCACGTGTATAGCCCCGCCCCCAAAATAAGCGAAATCAAAAATTTGCACAACATGGACATTTTTTGCCAAAAGTATTGGCACCCCACCGGGTATACTGGTGACGTCACGTGTAGCCCCGCCCCCAGAATAAGCGACATCAAAAATGAGCACAATATGGACATGTCATCTATCAAAACACTCAGCCCAATGAGGGGAAGTGCCTCACGTGTATTTTGGTCACGTCACGTGACGTCACGTGTATAGCCCCGCCCCAAAATAAGCGAAATCAAAAATTTGCACAACATGGACATGTGACATATCAAAACACTCAGCACAATGAGGGGAACTGCCCCACGTGTATTTTGGTCACGTCACGTGACGTCACATGTAGCCCCGCCCCCAAAATAAGCGAAATCAAAAATTAGCACAACATGGACATGTCATATATCAAAACACTCAGCCCAATGAGGGGAAGTGCCTCACGTGTGTTATGGTCACGTCACGTCACGTGTCGTCACGTGTCGTCACATGAAAATAAAAGATTAGCACAACATGGACATATGACATATCAAAACACTCAGCACAATGAGGGGAACTGCCCCACGTGTATTTTGGTCACGTCACGTGACGTCACGTGTAGCCCCGCCCCCAGAATAAGCGAAATCAAAAATTTGCACAACATGGACATGTGACATATCAAAATACTCAGCACAATGAGAGGAACTGCCTCATGGGTATTCGGATCACGTCACATGCTCATGTCCGCTTGCCTCCAAACGTATTGGCACCCTAGCGGTCCAGTAGCTTTCACAATCTTTCTGTCCACTTGCCTCCAAAAGTAACACTGACCCTTATGTCCACTCGCCTCCAAAAAGCACCGGCCTTTGCGAATACTTGCACCGTCAAAGCCAACATCAAAGTTTGTCTCGACAAACTTTACAAATCTAGTTATTATTATTATTCTTAGCCAAAAATTTATCAAGAGTAACTCCTCCTAGGGCTTTCGAGTCACATGCACCAAAGTCGGATATGTCGTAGAACTTGGTCTGAAGTTTGTTGCTATTACTTTTCTAAGCGATCAGAATTCCGGCATTCCCGGTACGGAAGCTCAAAGTGGCCTTTTTTCGTATCCACTTCCATTATAAATTTTGGAGGTTTATAACTTGGCAAGTTTTCGAGCGATTTACACCAAACTCGGACAGGTTCTTTAGGACGTTACCCTGGACGAAGTTTTTGTTTCGGCGTTCCGACTGAACTTTCGGTTTTCCCGTAGTCGACGATTTAACATACCATAGACTTGAATAGGGAATTCCTAAAATTCCTCTAAGCTCTCACACACGCAGCATGCGCAGAGCTCAGGCACGGCTTCTCTCCTGTGTTCTATCCAGTATAATAATAAGTAGAATCCCATAATGACTGCAGTATTGACATGAAATGTTCAAACCCTCAGTAGCCACTTTTTGCCAAAAGTATTGGCACCCTACCGGGTATTCTGGTGACATCACGTGACGTCACGTGTAGCCCCGCCCCCAAAATAAGCGAAATAAAAAATTTGCACAACATGGACATGTGACATATCAAAACACTCAGCACAATAAGGGGAACTGCCTCACGTGTATTCTGGTGACATCACGTGACGTCACGTGACGTCACGTGTAGCCCCGCCCCCAGAATAAGCGAAATCAAAAATTAGCACAATATGGACATGTCATATATCAAAATACTCAGCCCAATGAGGGGAAGTGCCTCACGTGTATTTTGGTCACGTCACGTGACGTCACGTGTAGCCCCGCCCCCAAAATAAGCGAAATAAAAAATTTGCACAACATGAACATGTGACATATCAAAACACTCAGCACAATAAGGGGAACTGCCTCACGTGTATTCTGGCCACGTCACATGCTCATGTCCGCTTGCCTCCAAAAGTATTGGCACCCTAGCGGTCCAGTAGCTTTCACAATCTTTCTGTCCACTTGCTTCCAAAAGTAACGCTGACCCTTATGTCCACTCGTCTCCAAAAAGCACCGGCCTTTACGAATACTTGCACCTTCAAAGCCAACATCAAAGTTTGTCTCGACGAACTTTACAAATCTAGTTATTATTAGGGTTCAAGCGCGAAGCACTGGAAACCTATTGTTTTTGTTAGGATTTTTATTATCATTATTATTATTATTAGGGTTCAAGCGCGAAGCGCTGGAAACCTATTGTTTTTGTTAGGATTTTTATTATTATTGGGGTTCAAGTTCGAAGCACTGGAAACCTATTGTTTTTGTTAGGATTTTTATTATAATTAGGGTTCAAGCACGAAGCGCTGGAACACTATTGTATTTGCTCTGATTTTTATTAGGGTTCAAGCGCGAAGCGCTGGAAACCTAATGTTTTTGTTAGGATTTTTATTATTATTAGGGTTCAAGCGCGAAGCGCTGGAACACTATTGTATTTGCTCTGATTTTTATTATTAGGGTTCAAGCGCGAAGCGCTGGAACACTATTGTATTTGATTTGTTTTGTATTTCTGATTTTTTTTATCATTAGGGTTCAAGCGCGAAGCGCTGGAACACTTGACTTTGCTCAGATTTTTAGGGTTCAAGCGCGAAGCGCTGGAAACCTATTGTTTTTGTTAGGATTATTAGGGTTCAAGCGCGAAGCGCTGGAAACCTATTGTTTTTGTTAGGATTTTTATTATTATTATTATTATTATTATTACTATTATTATTATTATTATTATTCCGCCCTAGAAACGATCGTGCAGCCCAAACCATAAGGCCTAGAGAGCTCAAACTTGGTCAGATGGTAGTACTGGTCACAGTTACTTAGGGCCAAGGTCTCAGCGGAATCGGACAATTTGGGGCGCGTCAGCGTTTGTCCCCATAACCCCTAAACCACTAAAACCCCTATGTTCAAATCTTAAGTGCTTTATATCATTGGAATCCTTAGCTCATGACTTAAAAAACGTATATCTCCAATTTCATTCCCGCATTTAAATTTTTTCGCTATAGCGCATTTTATCCGAAATCTACTTTTGCTAACTAGTCCTAGGTTTTTCGCCTGATCGAGACCAATCCAGTGCAGTAATATTCTTTGGAGTCTCAATGACAATAATTTTCGAAAAAAAGTCGAAATTGTGATTCAGGGTCCTTAAGGGGCCCCAAAACGTTTGGACTGTGAGGAGCCAGTTTTACTAAATTGTCAATAACTCAAGAACTAAATGAGCTATCAACACCAAACTTGGGATAGATGTGAAAGAGGTCTAACTGAGGTCACAGTTTAAAAACCGCGGTGATTGTTTGTTCTTGTTCTCTCTCTCTCTCTCTTTGCTCCACTATCTATCTTTTCAGATCCCTACCATTGGACATCTCCTGTCAATCTTCATTATCCTGTGTGACATCACAGTCCGAACACAGTTCTAGAATCAGTGCTCTCAGTGTTCTAGAATTAGTGCTCTCCTCCAAGCACATTCAGCTTCAATTAGAGGGCTCTATTGTTGTTCATTCGGTTTTAGTATGTCAGACTGTTCATGTATCCCAATTTCTTAGTTATTTTGTGTATGTGACTTGTGGGTCACTTTGTGTACGTGACTTGCGGGTCACTTTGTGTATGTGACTTGCCGGTCACTTTGTGTATGTGACTTGAGGGTCACTTTGTGTATGTGACTTGAGGGTCACTTTGTGTACGTGACTTGCGGGTCACTTTGTGTATGTGACTTGCCGGTCACTTTGTGTATGTGACTTGAGGGTCACTTTGTGTATGTGACTTGAGGGTCACTTTGTGTATGTGACTTGCCGGTCACTTTGTGTATGTGACTTGCGGGTCACTCGTTCTGCATCTGGATGCTTGTGTTTCTTCGCTTTATGGATATGGCTTTGTTTATTTTAGGGAAAACTGGACAGGTGAGTACTTCACATGACATATATTGTGGCACCCTCTGTAGCATGACATATGTAACATGACATGACATATATTGTGGCACCCTCTGTAACTTGCGGGTCACTTTGTGTATGTGAAAATCCTTTAAGGCCTTAAACTCCCTAAAGGCCTTAAACGCTTGAACCCGGGAAATGCTGCTTGCAGCTTTAATTTTTTTTGTTATTTAATGTCTAAACAATCCAATCTCGAAACGAATTTTGATTAGCATTTGCATTGAACTGATAACACTTTGCTGGATAATACTTAGCGCTCTCTTTCAGTTAGTCTATTCTTTCAGTTTACTGCAATTATGGATACACAAACACACTGTGTAGCAAGTGCAATGTTCGCCTGTGCTTCTCAGTAGAAAACAACTGTCTTAGGGACTATCACTGCAATTAATCACAGCCACACTTCTAGCCACACTATAAGCGACAGAATTTTTTTTTAATATATATCTTCTTCCACTACTTATATTAATAAATGCTTATTTATACAAAATATGATTATGTGATTATTACTTATGATATATACTGTTATGGGGCAAAGTAAGCAATCAACCCTGCAAATGAATGCTTAAATGCTCTGTATATCTGATCAGACAAAGTGAGTACAAATACAGAAATTCTGCCCAACGTTGCAATATTACACCATTTCCCTAAAAACATACTAAAATTAAAAAAAATAACAGCAACTACTTTGTTTTCACAAGACAAAAAATCAAATGAACCACAAACTGATCCACAACTCTAGAGGTTTTTGCATAGAGTTTACTTGTACTTTAGAGGTATCAAACTTCACAATGCTAATGTTAAATTCAACAGAATTATAAATACCTACAATTTCAGGAATTAATGTCACTATATTCTGTAGTAATATAGATTACCAACATAATCCCTCATACATTGTATGTTGATTTAAATGTATAAATAGGATTTGTCTTCCAACTAAAATGAAAATCAGACTACATCTGGAAATGCAGAACAGGTTTGCTGAAGAGATTATGTACTATAAAAGTTCAGGAGCTAATGAAAAAAAGCAGCCTTCCAATTTAACATTGTGGGGTATTGTACAGCTCCCTCTCAGGAAAATCCATGGCCAATGAGTATAGACATGCCACATGTGGCCACGCCTATTCTTAATTGCCTCACTTTGTGTGCCAACTTCATTTGTCTGCAGTGGTGCTTTTGTGTTTAGCTGCAGGCAAAGAAACCCTGTGCTTTTCTGCAGATAAAGCTGAAACTGGTGGAAAATGGTCTGTTGAAGAACACCACAGTGACCTAGAGGGTGAAGCTCTGTAACATCTCAAAGCTCACCTTTATGCCAACAAGATTAAAAAGTGACCAAATCATTTTTTTAACCTACAACATTTAAACTCGGTATAGCAGTGGAACTGACGATACTTTGTGTTGAAAAACTGCGTGTGACACTTAAATGTCCATAAACCCGGTAGTGGTTTCTAGATGTCTATGGGTTAGACATCCAAATATCTGGTAGAGATATTACAACAAACATAATGTGGACCACATTATGGCTGGATGCAATCAACAGGGGTCATTTGTGCATATTTATTACCTACATCGTTAGTGGTTTGTGACTGTTAGATGCAGGCCATTTTATTTCCTGTGGGAATTCACCACGGTTTTTGTTATCTGAGTGTACATTTCCCCCAACGCTAATGCTAATGGGGCTCTATGTGAACTCTATGGAGCTATTAGTGAGCTGCAGAATGTTCACCCTGACTGACTGTTTATCATCACCGGAGATTTCAATCAGGCAAATCTCAAATCAGTGCTCCCTAAATTCCATATTCCATCAGTATGAGGACTTTGCAATGAGAGGGGAAAACACGCTGGTTTAAACATCCTGTTTAAACAAACATTCCCGGCGCATATCATGCGGAACAACATAATGGCAAGGAAGACTATCCATCCCCACAACGATCAGGTACTGTGCATATACACGGCCGATGTGAGGAGAACTCTATGCAGAGTTAACCAACGGAAGGTTGATGTACCAGACAAAATTCCTGGCAGGGTGCTCAGTGAATGCACAGAACAGCTAGCGGATGTCTTCACTGACATCTTAAACATTTCCCTGAGCAGCGCTGTTGTTCCTACTGTATGTGCCTCAAGACAACCACCATTGTCCCCGTCCAAAATGTTTATGAGCTGTTCAGTTTCACATCATTTGAGGTTTCCTCAGCCACTTTTCTGGTTCAGTGTAGTGTTGAGGATTTCCTGTGATAAGTCCTAATATGTGATAAGTATAATAATTACAAAAATCTACAATAATTACAAACATTACAGGAGTCAGTAGACTTAACTTACATGTGAATCCAATGCTGGTTAATCCAACACTGCTGCTTTGTATTTGGCCAGAGATTGTATTCAAATTATTCAAATAATCACAACACAATTTTTAACCTTTAATATATCAAACATATGTCACTTTATAATTACAATACTCTGTAGCTCCTATCGTAGTTTCATCATTTTAAAAAATATTATGATTAAGATTGTGCTACAGGCCTTCACTTAAAAATGTAAACTTTTGTTTAAATAAATTATGTAATATTTTGGCTAACTAGTGACACTAGTTCCCCTGCATACACTTTAGGATAGGAAAGCTGATGCAGATATTTAATTCACATAAATAGCAATATAATTACTTAATACAATATAAATACAGGATAAGGCTGATATGGCCCAAATGATAATTTTCTAACAGCAGTTCATAATTTAATACATAGACAACATTTCATTCATTCATTCATCTTCTACCGCTTATCCAAACTACCTCGGGTCACGGGGAGCCTGTGCCTATCTCTGGCGTCATTGGGCATCAAGGCAGGATACACCCTGGACGGACTGCCAACCCATCGCAGGGCACACACACACTCTCATTCACTCACGCAATCACACACTAGGGACAATTTTCCAGAGATGCCAATCAACCTACCATGCATGTCTTTGGACCGGGGGAGGAAACCCCCGAGGCACGGGGAGAACATGCAAACTCCACACACACAAGGTGGAGGCGGGAATCGAACCCCGACCCTGGAGGTGTGAGGCGAACGTGCTAACCACTAAACCACCGTGCCCCCTAGACAACATTTATTAATTATAAAGAATTTAAAAAACCTTTTACAGACAATTTCAAACCATCCCACATTCCTGCCCACTCAAGTACTTTACATTGTGGAAGTTTACTTAGCAAAGTTCGTTTGGTTTCAAAACTCACTCAAAATGTTGTCTTGAGCTTTCATTACTCTTTATATATACACATCAGAGATGGGGGACTCGAGTCATATGACTTGACTCGAGTCGGACTTAAGTCGCAAATTTGAGACTTGAGACTTGCTTGACAAATATTAAAAAAAGACTCGACTTGACTTTGACTTGACATTCATGACTTGAGACTTGACTCGGACTTGAGTTAAATGACTTGAAATAACTTGTTTTTCGTTTTTGTTTTATCTTTTTTGTCTATTTTGTTTTTAAATCTGTTTTTAAACGCACACAAGAGCGTAATCTAACCACGTGACGCAGCAGGCCTTAACAAACCTTAATAAACCTTAACAGTCGTGACGAAACATGGAAGGCGCTACACCAAAAATAATTAAGTTCGGATACCGGGATTTTGTGCAAGATGAGAAGAGAAGAACAGCAGTATGCGACCTCATCGCTCACAATTGAATGGCAAAGTTCTATTAAATAAATTTTTTTGCAAGCGCAATGTAGTGTAAATGGTTGGTCACTGTTTATGTGGAAATGTCAGCTTTTTTGCAATAGCACTTCTAATTGGTCTTCAGTGTTAGGCTTTGAGTGAAAAGCGTATGGATCGTTTATGGGGATGCACATATATATAAAAAACATAAATATAAATATAAAAATAAAAAACTTCAGAGTTGCAAGCAGAGCCATATTCTTGTCTCGCATGCACATGCACACACATTCAATTTAAAGGGATAGTTCACCCAAAAAGAAAAACATGTGAAACTGACAAACAGTCCTCAAAATGTCTACATGTGTGTTCATCAAAACAAAGAAATTTATTCAGGTTTGTAACATCACGAGGGTGAGAAAAAGATAACAGAATTTTCATTTTTAGGTGAACTATCCCTTTAATTAATAAATTACACTCACTCCAATCATCTCTCTCTCTCTCTCTCTCTCTCTCTCTCTCTCTCTCTCTCTCTCTCTCCATTAGTTAATTCACTTCAAGGTTTGTGGGATTCAATAATTTACATTTTTTGATTGACGTTTGATTGATTGTTGTTGTTATTCTGTTGTTAAAAAGGAAGGATCTAATTTAAGGATGTATTCATGTCCCATTAAAACGGAATGCCTGTTCAAAAAATGCCATTTGGTTGCATAGAAACCATTGAACTTTTTTCATAAATATATATACTTTTCCATGGTCTTCCGTCATGTTTGAGGCATATTGAAACTTTTCATGCTTTTATGTTGGCCTTATTTCAGTTACATTTACATCTTATTCTTTGTAGTTTTGATTTTTATTCATTTTTAGATTTTTATTATATTTACAACTCACCTGTATGTGGACACCTTTTAAAAATAAATGCATATAATCATTTTTGTTGCAAATAAAACTCATAGTCCATAAATACTGTAGATTTAACTTTGTTTAATATATACATTTAGTTAAATCATCAAACATCTGTATGACTTGCCAGTGACTTGCTTGACTCATGCTACGACTTGACTTGACTTGCTTGACATAAAGCAGTGACTTGACTTGACTTGACTTGACTCACAAAAAATGACTCGGACTTGCTTGAGACTTGAAGGTTAAGACTTGAGACTTACTTGTGACTTGCACATGTGTGACTTACTCCCACTTCTGATACACATAGTTTAGCTTTAGGACTAAAGTTCTTTTTAAATACCAGGTATGTCTTTGATGATCATCAATGTAACATCTACGTCAAAGGACCATTTGCATTCAATTGATTTACCTCAGAACCTTCAAGTCCTGGACAAACACGATGCAAATAAAAGTTTCAACAGAGATGTGGAAAATTCAAGAAATGACTAAGCATTTACAGATTCTCTTCTACTGAATATTAAAAACAAAAAACTAATTAGGGTAAAAGAACTTTGCAGGCAAATTTTAGAACTCTTTCTAAATGAATTTCATACATTGTCATTTTTCCACAGTATCTGTTTCTGTCCTAATTTTATATTTATTACTCTGTATTTGTTTTGAGATGTGTGTTAATTTATTATATTCTATTATAAAATGGGATGTCATTCTGTGTAATATCTTTTGTTAAGATTTGCTAATTAACTAAGTGCCCAAAAATGAGTCTACACAATGATGTACTACTTGTTGGGCATGCTACTGTATATTGTACAAAACAAAATCTGCACCTTTTGAACAGCAAACATATTAATGATGAACTACATTTCTATGAACATTTATGTCATCAAGAAACTTTCTCAAGCAAATTAAACTTTCTCAAGAATTTACCAGGAAGAGAGTTCTAAGAAGATAAACATAATTTTGTCATGGGATAAAGCTTTTTTTTTTTAGATATATCAGGTCACCATCGTCCCAAACAATGACATCCCACAGTGCACCAGTAAATCCATCATTTAAAAAAATATAAAAATAGCTCAGGCTTGACCATGACTATGACAGGAGAAAGCTGTCCACTTAAAGACTATGATCAGGTAAAGAGAATATTAGACAGAGTCAAAGCCATAAGGCCAAGGGTAATTCTGAAGGTACTGGAGAGATCCACATCTCTGAGGGAAGCTGCTGTTCACAGGACAAGCATAGCTTTTAAAAAAGTTCCAAAATGGGAGAATACTTACCCAAGGGTTAAATTAAATGAAATTAAATTTCTGCAAGATTTTCCGTAAACATTCCATTTAAAGGAAAGGTTTTAGCAGCCAGGAGGAGGAGACATTTTATGTCCTTTTGCATTTATTCTACTGTATATATCCTTCATTCGTTTTCTTTATTAAGTCACCTAAACTCAAAGCAGCCTATATTTTGATTCAAATGCATACACACACTCAAAGTTACCTTATAATATCTTCCTTACCGATTAAAGGGGATCCCATACACATTAGGTCAGACACATGCTCAGTTAGCTGAGTGCAAAAGATGAGCAGTAAACTTTAAGGGGGTTACAGAACATCTAATGCAGAATTCAGAAGTTTAGAAATGCAGGATGAGGTCATGGAACTAAAATCAAGACTCAAACATCAGTATAAAACCTGTCATTCACATTTTCATAGTCACTCTCCTGTCATAGCCCTTATACCTACAGGGCCTGCTTGTCTGATGATATCAAAGGTAGGCTAAGGACAATCAATGGGTATTTCCATGTTCTACTTTTGTTTAAATAAGCAGACTCATACCCTATGCAAATAGGTTTTCCACACTGTAAATTCCTGCCATTCTTTCATCTCTGTGGATGCTCAAGAAAGGTTTGCATAAGAAATCAGAAATTTCAAGAGTGCACGCCCAAGTCAAGACTTATACAAAGTCGGATGCTGACAGCAAAGATCAGAAACAAAAAGAAGCAACAGACTTAAAATCTTCCCTTCACAGGTATGAGAACTCATCATTTAAAAATCTCATTTTGGTTATTTGCTAGTTTTTAACCTATTTACAGTTTAATCATATGTAAAAAAAAAAAAAATAAGAATGGGGGGGGCGCAAATTTCCTACTGGCACCTTTAAAAATATTAATGGTAAATGTTAAAAACTGTAAGGCAGATGCCATTAATTACTAAAGGAAAATCAGGTTATTTACAATAATTGTACTGTGTTCTCAATTTATACTATTAATAGGTAGTTGTACTTTAAATATATACTTTATATTATATTTCACTCTTAATTTTATATTGCTGGCAAATTAAGATACACATATTTATGGAAAAACTCAGACTTTTTTAAAAGCTATTTATTCTGTTTTCTGCATTACCGTAAACTGCAAACCTGTTTTTTTTTTTTACTCTCACAGTTACTTGTCCATCATGAAGCTAAATCTTTTCATTTTGTGTCTCACGGGTGAGTTGATTTTTATCCCCATCATTTAAAAAAATATCTTCAAAATATCAAATTCAGTTCAAAATATCGTGAGCATCTTGAAAGTTATCTTTCTAATTCTGATATTAAAACAAATAAGACCATGAAGCCTATTTCAGCACACACATATAGTACCTTTCAGCTTAAAATGGGCTTCTGAATTGTGGTTCGTTTTAAAAATATAAATATTTAAAATAAGCTAAATTATGTCACAATAAAATAATTTGAATGTAATACAAAAAATATTTTCTGAATTGCCACGAATGAAAAGACATTTGTCCTTGCTGAGATATGTTAACAGTGCTATTTTGATGATTTTAAATATATATATATATATATATATATATATATATATATATATATATAAACATCTGTATGACTTGCCAGTATAATTTATATATATATATATATATATATATATATATATATATATATATATATATATACATATATATATATATATGTATATATATATATATATATATATATATATGTATATATATATATACTCAAGGTATCATTAAGCATTCATTTGACATAGGGATTAAAATAGAAAAATTAAAATAGAAAAAAGGGTTTTTAAGTCCACAGAGTTTCATTCATTTATGTCATGAGCTGCTTGGTCAATCATTACAGATCAACAAATCTCTGATTGAACATTCTTGGTTATTTGCCTGTCTAGAGGCAGCGACATGCCAGCGCAGGTTGATTGAGTCTTGTGATGACAAGAGTTTATCATTTTTGTCTATTCTCTGCTCATCCTGTTTAAAAATGGAACTGTCTGTAGGGAAGTGTAGGGCATCATTGTGACGCAAGCGCTCTGTCTGAATAAAATAATACACTACTGCCAACAGGTATTGTGCCAATCACCCTGTCCACTGTCCCTCACGCGTACCATCTGATCCAGACACCAATGACCTATTCAGGGGCACAGAATTACTGCAGAACTACATATAATGACCTGGCTGCAATTGAAAGTGTAAATGACTGGTTAAGAATAGCAGCAGAAGCACTGAGAAATTTTATGATTTTTCCTGCCTGGATCGGACTGTATAACAACGTTGACAACTGGCTTTGGTCTTATACTGACCTCCCACTGAAGAATACAACCCTGATCAACTGGCACTCTGAGCCTGCTAGTGGGATTGCAAAATGCGCTGCAATTGAATGGACTGGATACTGGGTGGATCTTCCGTGCACAGATCTGAAATCATTTATCTGCTACGATTGTGAGTAACAATTATTTACATTTCCTTTGTTTCATTTTACTGACTAGATTTGCAACAATTTATTAAATTTAGGATTTAAGCTAGTTTATTAAAATTTCCCAGGTGCATTAATATGCCTGGGACACATAAGGTGTAATGTTCCCTTCTTATTAACATTATTATTAACATAGAATTTAAGTATTTTTCAATTTCATGCATGTTTTTCTATAAGACATTATTAATATAAATGTCTAAATTTTCACAATGTCCATTTTAACTGTTTATGGGAGTTTTATAGTGTTTTATGGCAGCTTTATAGTGTTTTATGGCAGTTTTATAGTGTTTCCCATGTGACTTGCTATGATATAGCTGTCTATCTGTTAATCTGGGAAGTGTACAAATGTTTAGCAGGTGTTCAGTTTTTGTTTATTTATTCAAAGTCCTTGTGTGTTCTAGGAAACTTAATATATAAAATAATTTATACATATTGTCATATAAGTAATCTATTTTATTATTATTACTATTTCACAGCTAGAATCAGTGGTTCAGGCAGATTCATCTCCTATCCCCTTCCTATTCTGAACTGGTTTGGAGCTCAGGCTTTCTGCAGAACATTTCACACTGATTTGGCCAGTGCAACCAACTCAATGGACAACAATGCTTTAAAGAACCAAGTGATAATGTTTACCAGTTTTTGGTTTGGCCTATATAGGGGCACTTGGACTTGGATAGATGGGACCATAGCTTCAAACATTCCATGGGTGCCTTTCCAGCCAGATAATCTATTAGGCACACAGAATTGCGGAGTGTTTGCTCTCGGAATGATCAGTGACGAAACCTGCACCAGTCAATATGCTTTCTATTGTCACTCCAGTGAGTACTTTGTAGTTGCTATTCCTAATACAAAAAATATTTATCAGGAAAAGCAGTACCATCATTACGGCTTTAGCTTTCATGCTTTAATTTTTTTTCATGCTTCCATCACATAGTTCACAGCAGAAAATGAACAACAGGAAAAAGGAGAGTTCTGTTGTTTTATTTCTCAAATGTGTCACACAAATAAGCTTTATGCATTATAGATTGAACTTTATTATAAATAAAAAATATATACATTTACATTTACAGCTTTTAGCAGACATTCTTATCCAGAGCAACGTACAAAAGTGCGTTTAAGTGTTCCTCTCAAGGTTTCTTCCTTTACCATCTAAGGGAGTTTTTCCTCCCCACAGTCACCTGTGTCACCTCAGACCTCATTGGGGATAAATACAAACACATTTAAATATATCTAATATTAATCTTGAATTTTGTATTATATTAATCTTTATATTACTCTTTATATTAACCTTTTGTTTCATGTTTATGTTCCATAAAGCATGCTTGAGACAATGTCAATTGTTTAAAGCGCTATACAAATAAACTTGAATTAAATTTAATATTACATCAGCTACTGTAATATGATTAAAATAAACCTGTAATCTGTGTGTGTGTAAACCTGTGTGTGTGTGTGTGTGTGTGTGTGTGTGTGTGTGTGTGTGTGTGTGTGTGTGTGTGTGTGTGTGTGCGCGCTCCAAAGCTCCACCAGTGAAGCATCAGCAGATAGTGAGGCTGCAGGTGAAGACTGATGGGAGTGTGTTAGATCAGTCATCCATTTTGGAGAAGGTGAGTCTCACAGTAACAAATCCATAACAAATAATAATAATAATAAGAGACTGCAGGCTTTTATTATGAAGTGTCTTCTCTCTAAATCACATACTACTACCACCACTACTGAGATTTACTACTCAGAAATTTGATGATGAAGAAAAAAAAACTTTTTAATTATATCACTAAATACTATAACAACACAAATACTAATCTAAAAAAATAATAATACTCAATAAAATCCTAATTGTTCACTGAATATAGAACAACAATATTCTGCAATAAAAACCTGTTGTTTGTTTGTTTTTTTCAGGTGAAACAGACGATGAAAGAAAATGGCATGACAATGGAGAACATCACAGTTAACTGGAGGGTGCAATCAGATGGAAACTTATTCAACAAGGAAAACAAAGATGGTCTGTAATGACTAAATGCTCACTCTCTAACATAACCTTTACTCTAAAAATATAATTATGTCAACTAGAATCTAAATGAAGCTAGAAAATAATTAGTTCTGTGTACGTGGTTATGAGTGTCTAATTGCTTTATTTGAATAGATGAATTATAACTACATTATTGTGTTGTGATGTTTTTGTAGGTCGATAGATTTTTTTTTTTATATTCTGGAAGAGGGACCTGTACATTCTGAGAACTAATGCAGTAATTATCATTAAATAAAATACAATTACATTTTATGTCACTTTTTAATAATATGCTAAATGTTATTATTTATTTGTAGCTGGTTATGTCAATAAATAAAACATATTTTAACTGAGCATTGTTTTAAGAGTGATTCGATTAATTTACTTAGGAAATGTAATCATTTCTGTCTGTGGTGAAATCACATCTGTATCATTTTAAATGCTTTATGTGCAATACACACTTTAATTACATGTTGGGAGCAGAACACAAACCAAGAACTGGTTGGTCAAGAATTGTGCTATAGTCGTTTGTTTCTTTGTTTTTTATTGTTGAAAATGAATTATTAATTATTTAATATTTGCACCCAGTAACTGTCACTGGTTCCCTTTCGCCCGGTCTCTGCTATGAAAATATATAAGACTCTCTACTTCATAGCTCACAGATAAACTGTAATATACATCCCGAATGATCATTTTCTAATAGGAACAGTTCATAAATTACAGAAATTTCTTTCGTACAGTTTTGTCATAGAGCTAATATTCATTTCCAGATGAAAAAACTTAAGGAGATGATATTTAATTAATGTTCAGATGATACTGTTCATAGTTCTTATTACATTAACTAACTAAAATACTACAAATCAGATGTATAATCAGACTTACCATCAGCACCAGTTTTACACACTACTAAAAAATTTTTAATTAATTGCACAACACTGCAGACACAAAGCTGAATGTGTTTCTAAAATTCTATTTGTATTACGTGTAGATGAGACAACACAAGATGAAATAACACAAGAAACAAACAAACCAAACCAAATGATCCATAAATTTAGAATGTTGACATTATCATTGCAGTCATTCCATAATTCCACTGAACAAATGTTGCCCTTTCACAATGATGGATTGTAGAAGCAACACTGAACTGAATTACAATAGGGGGGCACGGTGGCTTAGTGATTAGCACGTTCGCCTCACACCTCCAGGGTTGGGGGTTTAATTCCCGCCTCTGCCTTGTGTGTGTGGAGTTTGCATGTTCTCCCCGTGCCTCGGGTGTTTCCTCCGGGTACTCCGGTTTCCTCCCCCGGTCCAAAGACATGCATGGTAGGTTGATTGGCATCTCTGTTTGTCTGTAGTGTGTGATTGCTTGAGTGAATGAGAGTGTGTGTGCCCTGTGATGGGTTGGCAATCCGTCCAGGGTGTATCCTGCCTTGATGCCCAATGACGCCTGAGATGCACAGGGGGCACAGGAGACGGAGGCACAGGCTCCCTGTGACTCGAGGTAGTTCGGATAAGCGGTAGAAAATGAATGAATGAATGAATGAATTACAATAACTGCTTACAGCGTTATTGTGTGACGTCATTTCCGCACAATGGTAAGTGACATAAGTGAAGGACCTTCGCTGACCAATCAGAGCGCCCAAAAATATTCAAATAAGTTTCTTATAGCAACCGACAGCTAAAAATATGAAACTGAATTATTTTATTATCTGAGTGTTAATGTTAAACTAAAACAATAATAATTTATCATTCTCAATTAAAGCATGTGAAAAACAACCCGTAAACAAAAGGAGACACTATTAGTGTTAACATTATTAAATATATATTAATGTCCACTTTACCAGAGAGACAGTTGTGGACTAGCGGTTAGCTTTCTGACAGGAAAACTCAACATAATATAACTATAAATCTATACATTTTATTTCAGTGTTTCTCTCATCAAACTGTTCTATATTAAGTAGAAGATTTGTTATAAATTATGCTGTTAAATGTAAATGTACCTGTAGACCAACACATCCTGACATTTTACTCAGGCTGGTCCTGTCACAATCTTCTAGATCTTTCTAGTCACGCGCTGTGTAACCGGAAACTAAAAAAAACTGTGACACTAGTGTTAGTGAGAAGGTACAAAAACATGTCCAAACTCAGGGATATATATATATATTTTTTTTTTTTTTTTTTTTTTTTTTTTTTCATAATGACAAACACAAAATACATATATTGTTTAATGTCACATGAACAAGAGGTATCAGTCACATAGGTTACCAGAGAAGAAAGGAAAAGAAAGAAAAAATTACAAAAAATTGAATTCTTTTAAAATATTGCATGTTTTCTGAGCTTTTTTGTTTTTTTACTTTTTCCAAAAGAGTACTGCATAACTTAAAATCATTTATAAAATTGGACAGATTTGGTTTACAAAAGGCCCACTTTGTTTTGTGTATATGGTACTTTGCTAATACAATAAATAGCTGTATAAAATATTGTTCATTATTTTCCAAATTATCTCTCTCAAAATAAAAAAAAAATCACATGAAATACACCAGTTTCTACCACACAACCCAATTTTCCAAACTCAGGGATCATAAACAGACACAATTTAGGTCAGGTACCAACTCCTTTCAAGAGAGCAAGGGTTATTCCCATCCTGAAGAAACCTGCTCTGGATCCATCAGACATCAGTAACTACAGACCGGTATCACTTCTCTCGTTTCTTTCAAAAATTCTTGAACGCATTGTCTTTAATCAACTGTCTGACTATCTCTCACAGAACAACCTCCAAGACCCCAACCAGTCTGGCTTTAAAGCAGCTCATTCCACAGAGACAGCCCTTTTGGATGTCTCTGAGAAACTACATGCTGCTAGATCAGCCAAACTCTCATCCGTCCTTATCCTCCTTGACCTTTCAGCAGCGTTTGATACGGTCAACCATAAGACTCTCTTAGCCACCCTCAGGAGTCTTGGGATTTGCGGATCAGCTTGGGAATGGTTCGCTTCCTACCTGGAAGGACGCTCATATCAGGTAACATGGAGGGGAGTGACATCTGCGCCACGCGCACTTGGTCCTCTTCTTTTCTCAGTGTATACTCACTCTCTTGGTGAAGTCATTTCCTCACATGGGTTCTCTTTCCACTGCTATGCTGATGATACACAACTTACAGTATCTTCTCTTTCCCACCCGCAGATGCCACAGCTTCTGACCGGATCTCTGCATGTCTGGCAGAAATTTCATCATGGATGACTGCTCATCAGTTAAAGCTTAATCCTAGCAAAACTGAGCTGCTCTTCATCCCAGGTGATTCATCCCCAGGTCATGATCTTGCTATATCCTTGCACAACGATCTGATCTCCCCTTCAGCCACAGCTCGCAACCTTGGGGTTACCATGGACAATCAACTGTCCTTTTCCTCTCATGTTGCTAATGTGACTCGCTCATGTCGGTTTCTTCTCTACAACATTAGAAGGATTCAGCCATTTCTGTCCACACAGGCTGCTCAGGTACTTGTTCAGTCTCTTGTCATTTCTAGACTGGATTACTGCAATGCACTGCTGGCAGGTCTACCTATGAATGCAATCCGTCCTCTGCAAATGATCCAAAATGCAGCTGCCCGGCTTGTTTTCAACCTGCCAAAGTTCTCGCATACCACCCCGCTGCTGCGATCCCTCCACTGGCTTCCGGTAGCTGCACGCATCAGATTCAAAACACTGATGCTGGCCTACAAAGCCAAAAATGGACCAGCTCCCGCTTACCTCAAAGCCCTCATCACTCCTTGCACTGCACCTACTTATCCTCGCACTGCACCTACTTACCTCCTTGAAGACCTACTTATTCAGGAAACACTTCAACTAGCACTTCTTTCCTTATCTTTCGCATTTAAAAAAAAAAAAAAAAAAAAACACACCTTTGACACTTTTTCATTGTAACTTTGAACAAATGTTTTAAACTCATGGTATCTTAAGTATGTAACTTAGTGAGCCAGCATTAATGTATTCAATGTTAGAGATTTAAGCACTTATGTACGTCGCTCTGGATAAGGGCATCTGCCAAATGCTGTAAATGTAAATGTAAATGTAAATTTATCAACATCATCAATGTGGCAGGAATATATATGGAATTTATATATAGGGGAATATCTTCTTCTAATACTCCTGACACTTTTCTTCACCTACTCCACTCCTCACACTTTTCCAAACTTCTGCACCTTCTTGACCTCAGAATCCTGTAACCTTACTGTTCGTCTTCCCTCCCTCCCATTCATACACATGTATTCTGTCTTAAAACAACTGACTTTCATTCATTTTAGTGTGTTTTCAGTAATTATAATATCAAACTTCTTCAAAGGAATTCCCATCCAGATTTAGCAAGTTTGTTAAAGACTTTAGCCAGAAGAGGGCGCACACAGCAAATTAACACCAATTCACTTTAGACAAAACACAGAAGGCTTTAGTTTATTGAAATAATAATAACTTGTTACTTTAATTTTTTTCTCTAGGCAATTTAATTAAACAGCTAATATTCATTCTATCTGAAGCTATGAATTCTAGATTAATAAACATTGTGTATTTGACATTTGGTATACACAGTAAACTATATTAGATAACAATCACCAGCACACAGGTTTGTCTTGTGTACAGAACCATTTGTAAATCTACACCTCAGTTCAAAAGAATGGAAAAAATGCTGAATGTCAGTTTTAGACACCTGAGACCTGATTTTCTTCTTCAAAACAATCAGTGCAGACGTTAATGGTTATGGCTGAAACCTGTCGTTGATTTATTTAATAGTCGTCTGGAGCTCAGTGGATATAAAGTGGGTTTAACTTTTAATATGTAAATTTAACTTTAAATCAGTTCTTCATACAGTTCTCTATTAAATTTAGAGTGATTAAATTAAATAATGTCCACACACATTGTTGTCATTTATTAGGTTTAAATAATTTAACCAGCATGTGGTCACTAAAGACTTCCTGTGATAGTGTTCACACTTCTCTTATTTTGTGTTTTATACACACACTGTTACTGGAAGTCAAATCTCACAGTGAACAGGCTCCAAATGACAACATTTACTCTCTCCTGTAATGTGGAGATTAAGTTAAAGTTGATTCCTTATTATACAGAAATCAACAACTTTTACCCTGGAAGATAAAATACTTCCATTTAAACATGAATAAAAGCCAAAAGCCAGAGGACAAGAATGGGAATATTAGATTTCCTGAATGAATGAATGAATGAATGAATGAATGAATGAATGAATGAAAAGATTTTAACAGATGTTTAAAGATAATGTTCTTTATCTTCTGCACCTGTCCACACTGGTTATCATATAAAAGATCATGAAACCCATCAGTGATATAAAACTCTCTCCATTGTGAAAGTGTTAAATGTGAGAATGGAGAAGTGAATAAGACATTGTTTTACTGAATGTCAGTTTTATCCCTCACGTGATCTACTACACAAATTTATGGAAATGGATCAGGATAGTGACCTTTTCTCATCAGTTCTGAGCTCAGGACTGTCTGTCTCACTGCTTAATCTGTACTTTAATCCTTTTCCATCCTGAAATTCCATCTTTATATTCAGAATATCTGATCCTTTTAAATGTCCAGGATGTTTCCTGTGTGATGTGATGAAATATCTTCCTGGTTTTACACTCAGGCTTCTGAAAGAGAACCGATTTACCTGCAGGAACTTTCTAGACTCACATCGATGATGTCTAGTGTTTTCGGTCTGTAAAGAATTTAGATATCTATATCTACATGTAAATCAGCTCGAAAGCGTCAGTGTCATCGTCACGTCTTCGTCACGTTGTAGCACCGCCCCACGTAGAGACAAAAACTATTCACTTCCTTCATGTCCACCATTAGAAGAATGCAGGCGGCGGCTCCTGAAGGTCAAATAGAATTAAGGTAATGTTGATAAACAATTAGAAACATTCCTGTAACCTGAGAACAATGCTAATTGTTGACCATGTCAATATATTTGTCCTCATGTGGATGTGTTTTAAAAGGACATCGTCATCATCAGACCCGGACACTTTACTGAGCACTTTACGGTAAGAGAAACTTTCCATCAACTTTCTTTTCTCACTGAAAATCACATTATTCACCTTCTTTAAACTGTTTAATGCTCTATTTAAATGTACAGAGATGAAAAGGAAAATCCTGATAATAATATACATGTTTAGTAGCTGATATGTGAATAGATTCTTATTTATTGAGATTATTTTATTATCCTGACACTTTATCACATCTCTTTATGATTCTGTGATTAAAATACAAAACTAGTAAACATTAATATCTTTTATAAATGACATGTCACATTACTAGTGGTTTTGTGTTTAACTATATTAAGAAAAGAAAAGTTAGATCCTGTTAAAAGCTCTTGGAGATCAGTTCTTGTCTTATGGTTTGGTAAAAACAGTTTATATAAAAAAAATATTTATTCAGGTGACAGTAAAAGAACATGATTGTTGTTGGCTGATTGTTTTAAATGATCAGATTTGATATTTATTCTTTTAGTAACACTAATAGACTACAGTATTGTGCAAAAGGCTTCAAATATAATAAAATGTTTAATAAATTAATTATAATAATAAAATAACAGAATCTACACACTGAAAATGTGGAACATGAAACACAAACTGTGGAGATTTGAGAACAGAAGTATGTAAAAGAAATGATATAATAAGAAGGACATAGTGATGTGTTGAATTTTTTGGATCTCCTCACGTCTGAATACACCACAGGGTCTCTCTCTACTTCAACATCCGTTACTGTGGAGTTTTCTTCCTGTAACACAGCAGTATATTTCACTATCTGAATCAGGAGGAGACTTTATCACTCCTGTGATTTTATACCAAATCATTTTCCCCACAACTTTACCTCTTTCTCTCTGCACTGTGAACTTCAGCGTAAGTCAGTACATCAGGATTTTCTGAAAATAAAGAAAAAATAATCAGATTAAATGTTACTGAACTGAACAAATATAAAAACTGAACTAAACACATGAACAGAAAGATTCATTACTTGCCTTGTGTTTTTTTCTTTTTCAGCCAAAGTAAATAATATTATAATTAATAACACAAAAAGTCCAGCAGATATCAGAGCAGGATGCGGTGAAAGGCGAGGATCAGTTTTAACTGTAAAGATTAAGATATAATCATAAATGTAGAGAAATAATAATTAATGACAGAAATATTATATGATCATATCAGCAGATCTACATCAGACACAAAGTTCATGTTATTTCGATTTTCCCTCAAATCCATGAGAAACCTGTAACATGACGCTACACTGGATTAATATTCCATTAATATTCCAGTGCAGTTAGTGAAATGTGAATCCTCAATGTATTTTAAATGACTTTTCATTAACCAGACAGATGATCAGTAATGAGTTTAGACTCAGTGACGTACCTGAGACGTCACAGTGCTGTGTGATGTTCAGAGAAGTTAACACAGATGTAAGTGTTAGTGTCATTGTGTTGTATTTGAAGTGAGAGTAAACACTAAGAATGAGGGGAACACTGAGATCTGTGTTATTGGTGATGGAGATTTTCTCATTCTCTCTGAACCAGGATAACTTCACATCTTCTCCATTCTCCACAGAACACAGGAGGAAACATGACTCTGGAGAACACACTTCGCTTTCCTCTTTCATTTATTATTACTGGAGTTGATACTGGAGCTAAAAACACAAACACATTATAGGAGGATTAAAAACAACAAGTATCCTCTGTACAAGTCCCAGTGAATGAGCTGTTATGATAGAAACATTAATGTATTAGAGTAAAGTTTTACTGAAATGTTACAGCTGAAGCCTCCAGAGTTCTTCAGTGACAGACACCAGAAGCTGGTTTCAGACAACTCATGTTAATGTGCGTAGAATCTCAGTGGCTGATAGTTTCAGGATATTTCAGGCTTGTTCTCATGTCCAGTTTTTTTCTTTGATTGGATTAAATATATAATGACTTGTTTCTTAATGGTGAATATTTATCCTGATAATCAGGAAAATAAAAGTTTAATTATTTCTGAGCAGATTTATTTTAAATGATTTAATGATGCAGTTTGACTTGACTGAGCTCTGATTGGACGTTTTATTTTGAAATTTAGAATAAACACAGACATGAAGGAGACATGAAACACTTTTACTCACCATAAACACTGACACTGAAAGTCTTAAATGAGACACGTTCAGTGACGACTTGTAATAAATAAACTCCAGAATCATTTCTGCTGATGTTCCTGATGGTTAAAGCTCCACTGCTTCTGTCCAGCTGCAGTCGCTCTTTAAATCTCTCTCTGATTTTTGTAACAATTTTTCCTTCAAACACAAAACTGTACAATATCATTCTCTTTGCTTTCTCAGGTAGCAAAGAGCATCACTCTGAATCCCAGTTATCCCAGGATGAAGAGTTATAGTGGTTCCTTCCACTTCCTGCAGTGTGACCGTCTCGTCTCCAGCTTCACACAGTAAACCTGCATCACAGCTTCAGCTTCATCATTTCACTCACAAACATCATCACATCCTCATCACATGAAGTCCATTAAAACTACACTGTGATACAGATCTGTGAGTGCAGATGATGCTGCATTTAGACCTGAAAATGCATTTACATTTAAACTTTACATTTCATAGAATCAGATTTGTTCTGTAGAAAATATATTATTATTTACTACAGTAGTGCATCTAAGACCAGATATGGTATATTATGATATACATTGCCTTGCAAAAGTATTCACTCCCTTAAACCTCATGAGATTTTAATGATAAAGTACATTTTAATTTAAAAAATCATTTATTGTTTTGGGACATTTGTTCTGCTAAAAGGAGAAATGTCCAAATATCTGGGTTTTTCTTAGCAGATTGAAGGTTTTTATTCTAAAAATTCATTCTTTCTTCAGTTTTGACATCCTAACTCCTTCAGGGTGACTTTGGCCTCACTGTGGCCTCCATCACAGTCCTTGTCTAGTTAATGCTTGTGTATGTGGTGTGGATGTAGCTTCCACTTCCTCACTACTAATGTCAGTGGGATGTCCAACCAATTGGATATAATTTTACACCCTGTTCCATCCTATTAACTGATCTTTTGTTCTTCCTTAGAAAGCTCCTTCATTTTCACTTCTTTCACTCAGACTGACTGTGTCTTCAATGGAAACTCAATAAAAGTGGTTTTTATTCTGTTTTTATTCTGATTTTATTCAGAAGTGTTGTTGTGTCATGAAAACCTCGAAATAAAAAGAATCTACAAGAGCTGTGACCCAGATCACTCACACCACACAGATGAAACAATTAAAAGAACCGGGTTTGAGCTTTTCCTGTAACGCTCATTTACACAAAGTCAGAAGTCTTTATCAGATCAATCAACAATTAAACCAAGACTTTAAAGTGATAACTCAGTTCATTTGAATATGTTAGTTATGAACTGAACAAACAGATGTTCTGGTTCCATTGAATTTCTGCTTTTGATGTGAATCAGCAGCATTAATGTGTCAGTGTGTAGAACAGACCTTTATCTTTGTATTTTAAATAAATGTGTGGTGTTTATTAGGATTTATCGATTGTCAGTAATTATTTATGGAGTCTGTTGTACAGTAGGAAGTTCAACACTGGACTGGATTAGACATTACATTATATTCAGGTAATGTGTCATTTTCACTTCAGTCTGTAATATAACATGAACTGTCAGGCTGACGAGTGTAAACATTTAATAAAAAACTTTTACGTAATTTCTGACCACGCTTCATTTTTATATGTGACATTTTAAAATAAGTGCAATGAGAAAAAAACGACTCAATTGGTTCTCAATAAACACATGAACACTTGTGTATAATGAACAGATGGATCATTTCAGGGGAAATTTCATATCTTCACAGGTCACATGTTAAAGAATAAAGCTGGTGAGTTTTGCAATCTGGTGGTCCATCACCACTTCCCCTTTACTGTGTGTGAGACGGAGAGATGAACACTGAACCAACCACAAACGTCTGCAGTTACTATAACAAATGTCACTGTTTGTCATCTTTTTCTCAATGATTATAACATGTTTTTGAGCTTTATAAAGATGGGGATAATGAAGAGTTGTCAGTATTTTTGTGAAACATCAGCTGAGTATTGGAGATCTCACTGTTCATTTCCTCTGTGATTCCTGTCATGCTGGAGAACCTAATGCACCATTTCTCCATTTCCCAAATCAATACAACTAACATATCAATTGTCTCAGTGAACTAAAAGTCTGTGTGTCTGCAAGTGATAAAAACACACTGCAGCAGAATATCCAGGGTTCTGTAAGGAGGGACACAAAACTGTAGTCAGCTGAGATTACCTAGAGCAGTGGTCCCCAACCTTTTTTTCGCCGTGGACCGGTCAATGTTTGATCATTTTATCATAATATTATATATTTTGAATATTCATTCATTCATTCATCTTCTACCGCTTATCCGAACTACCTCGGGTCACGGGCCTATCTCAGGCGTCATCGGGCATCAAGGCAGGATACACCCTGGACAGAGTGCCAACCCATCGCAGGGCACACACACACACACTCTCATTCACTCACGCAATCACACACTAGGGACAATTTTCCAGATGCCAATCAACCTACCATGCATGTCTTTGGACCGGGGGAGGAAACCGGAGTACCCGGAGGAAACCCCCAAAGCACAGGGAGAACATGCAAACTCCACACACACAAGGTGGAGGCGGGAATCGAACCCCGACCCTGGAGGTGTGAGGCGAACGTGCTAACCACTAAGCCACCGTGCCCCCCTATTTTGAATATTAAATATTAATATTATTATTATTATTCATCATAATAATTTAAATTTAATTGTATTTAAACATGCCTTTTTAACTCACTACAATGCTAAATCAATGAGAACCCTGAGTTTGTTTCTTTGCAACGAGACGGTTCCATCTGGGGTAATAGGAGACAATGACACCCGAAGTGTGTTGCTTCTGTCCAGTTTATTCCGTTGTTTTGTTTTGGTTGCTGTCACTGCAGAAAACCCCGTTTCACACAGATAGGATGTCGGAAATGGCAATAGGGATTTAAGTGCTGTGGTGGCAATCTCAGGGTATTCCGCCATGACTTTAATCCAGAACACCGGCAGAGTTTCTAACTTTCTAACGACGTCTGTTTCGTACTCATTTTTGCTAATTTGTGGGTTAAATTTGAGCAAAAACAATATACACGTACCCCAAGCACTGTTAAACATGAGAAAGTACCGGTGAACAGAGAGAAGAGCGATACACACCTTCTCTCCACCAAAGATACAACGCCACTGCCGCTTGCAGCTGCTCAGCTCCAGACGTCACCTAAACCCGACCCGATATCACGATATTTTGCACATGCGCGGTATTGGTGCGGCTTTAGGTGACGTCTCTCAGCCCCCGGTACCGGTCCGCGGCCTGGGGGTTGGGGACCACTGACCTAGAGAACTAGTTATGAGTTCAGTTCACAACTAGAGAACAAAGTAACTGGATGGAGGGCCATGAGGTGGAATGACTCTTTAAGTGGATTAGACTCTGAATCTTTCATTCTATTTGGTCCACGTTTATCTCGTCTTGTCTTCAGAGATCAGGAACTGCATTGGGTTGTTTTTTCATGCACAAATTTCACTTCTTGGTTTTTGTGCTTTCTCTTTTTTCATTTCTAATGAATAATAGAAGCAGAAAAACACCTTTTTGCAGAGAGCCACATTAACATGTGATTTAGGTTCAGAAGATGAGCTCAAGTATTTTACTTACACAGAAAAAACAGTGTTATTACATCACTAGTGCATGACCAGACCAGGTCAGGGGTGTCCAACCGGTCAGAGACCAAGAGCCACACTTTTTACCGTGTTACAGCAAAGAGCCACATCATACACATGGGCACACTTGAACATCACCTTTTTTTCCCCTACATCTGTATGGCTTTCTTCTGAAAATGGTCCAGCAGATAAGATAAGATAAGATAAGATAAGATAAGATATACCTTTATTCATCCCACAATGGGGAAATGTCTCTGTTACAGCAGCAAAAATATATATAAAGAATAAAGACATAATATACAGTATATACAGAAACAAAAATGTGTAAAAAGAGTAGTGGTTACACTGAAGACATATTGCACACAGGAAATATTGCACATTTATCAAAATTTGTTATTGCACATGTTTAAAATACTTTGTTTTTGTTATTATTGCAGTTAAACAGCAATAACTGTGTGTATTATGGTGACTGGTTCACTGGGAGCAGCTTTGATTGTAAAGTCTAATAGCAGCAGGGAGAAAGGACCATCTGTATTGCTCCTTCAGACACTTAGGATGTAACAGTCTGTCACTGAAGGAGCTGCTCAGAGCTGACACCGTTACATACAGGGGGTGAGAGTCGTTCTCCAGCAATGATGATAGTTTTGCTACCATCCTCCTTTCTCCCACCTCCTGTACAGTGTCCAGAGGAATCCCCAGGACTGAGCTGGCCTTCCTGATCAGCTTGTCCAGTCTCTTCCTTTCTGCAGTAGAGATGCTGCTGCACCAGCAGACCACACCATAGAATATGGCTGAGGCCACCACAGAGTCAACAAAGATCTTCAGTAGCTCTCCCTGCACTCCAAAAGACCTTTGTCTCCTCAGCAGAAAGAGTCTGCTCTGCCCTTTCTTATAGATTGCCTCAGTGTTGTCTGTCCAGTCCAGTTTGCTGTTCAGATGAACACCCAGGTATCTGTAAGAGACCACTCTCACAATGTCCTTTCCCTGAACGATCACTGCTGGTAATGAAGTTTGTCTGTGCCTATGGAAATCCACCACCAGTTCTTTGGTTTTCCCCACATTTAACTGGAGGCAGCTCCATTGGCACCAGTCCACAAAGTTCTGGATCAGTCCTCTGTACTCCCTGCCATCATCATCTGTGATCAGATCGATGATGGCAGAGTCATCAGAGAACTTCTGCAGGTGACAGGCTGCTGAGCTGAACATGAAGTCTGCAGTGTAGATGGAGAAGAGGAACGGGGCCAGAACCGTTCCCTGCGGGGCTCCAGTGTTGCAGACAACCATGTCAGACTCACAGTCACAAGTCCTCACATACTGTGGTCAGTCTGTGAGGTAGTCCAATATCCAAGCACACAGATGATGGTCCACTCCCATGTACACCATCTTATCCCTCAGGAGCACAGGTTGGATGGTGTTAAAAGCACTGGAAATATCAAAAAACATGACGCTCACTGTGCTCCCAGCCTTTTCCAGATGGGAAATAGCCCGATTCAGGAGGAAGATGACAGTGTCTTCCACTCCAATGCCAGGTTGGTAGGCAAACTGAAGTGGATCCATTGATGTGCTCACCAGAGGTCGCAGATGAGTTAGCACCAACCTCTCCAATCATGTCTTCATCAGATGCAAGGTCATTGCTACTGGTCGATAGTCCCCAAGGTATTTTGGCCGCGACATCTTTGGTACGCTGGTCTGCACAGGTCTTAAGGAGCCTGGAGCTGATGCCCTCTGCTTTGGGTTTTGGGTAATGCAGGGGTCTGAGACCCTCAGGTTTTATACTGTAGGTGAAGCTCCATAACTGTATGACTCTATATCTGTATGGCTTTTCTTCTGAAAATGGTCCAGCAGATGTGTGTGGATAAACAATGACTGAGTCACTTACAGACAATGGCTGGGTCTTTTCACCAGCTTTCTTTTTTCCAAACAACAAGCTGGAACATGTTGAGAGATCGTTTTCCCGGTCCTGTACTTTCAGTCCTGTACTTTCGGTTTGTAATGTTCCTGCACTAACACTCTGTTCTGACTGTAAGCCTCAGTGTGGGTCTGGGCTTAATGTGTTCATGTTAGAATTAAAGAAATGAGACACAGGATCTACCCAAAAATTATTTTATTTAGAATTGCAAAAGAACAAGATAATAAACACTTTAAACAAAAATGAACACAAAACAATTTTGTGCCGAGTAACACCACCACGTGACGCATCAGCAAAGACATCTGGCCAGAGGGCAGTGATGTCATTTTCTAGTCTGTCTGTTCTTCCTCATATAACCACCAGCTTTACACGAATCTAATCCTAATTTGTTTTTTGCAAATAAGAAATATTTAAATCATCTGCTGCTTTTCAAAATCACCTTTAAACAATTCAAATTCTCTAATTGTTCAGTAACAGGAAACATGAGCCGTAGCTAAAAACCTGGTTCATGTGCTATAAATTACTAATAAGGATAGAGGCTAGTTCAGGCAAAGTGCTACCAGGATGGTGTGCCCATTAAAACACAGAAGCTCCAAATAATTTAGTTCCTTAACATTTTATTGTCAAGCAATCATGAGACCAGAGTTGTATGGTATAAATTCAAGCACTCATCAACTCTGAATCTCCCCATGAGCTGTTGGATTCCACACTGAACAAAGAGCCACTAATTAACAATTTAATGCAGCTGTGGAGACAAAGCTCCTCCCACCCTGCTACAAAGAATTCTCAACATGTGGTTTACTGGTCATAAGGACTGGATTTTACAGAATTGTATAGAATGTCGTTTTAAAAAGGCGGGAGATGAAGATTCTCACTAAACAAGTCTGTTCATGTGGAGCTGCAGTGTTTACAGAGACGCAGCATTTTAACTGCGGAGAATGAAACTGTTCTAGAAATGAGGAAGGATCACAGGAGACAATCTTCAGAAAAGCTTCAATCTAAGTTCTACAAAGTTTCTTGTTCATATTAAATTCTATACGAGAGAAGAGATATCACATAAGATATCACTCCATAATGGATGTCTGTAGGTTGTGGAGCTGAGGCAGATTATCACTTTATCTCATCTACTGTACTGTAATGTGTATGGAATTTAAACACAAAGCCCAGAGTGTCAGGAAGAGCACGTCAGGACAAGCTGAAAGAAGATTGCTTTAACAACAGAGTCTTAATGTACCACAGAACATTCAGCTTTATATCTGACTGCACACAAAACTCCAGATCTACTGACTGAATGTCCTGCTAGATTTAATCCTCATCACTACCACTAATTTCTGCTTCTTATAAACTCATGAACCACAGAACCAGGTAGAAAGACTCAGAGTCCTCTTTCACTCCATCTTAGAGAATTTTTAATGGGTTTCTCCTGAATGATGTTTGGGGAGATTTGTGTAGAATTTGTCTAGTTTTGTTTGATTATGTGGAAGTAACAGAATTCCTGAGTGACACCAGTTTAAATTTATACTTGGCCATGTGCTTGAAGTGGGCAGGGTTACGTGTGTCTTACCCTTTGTCTGGGTGGGCGGGGCTTAGCGTCGCCCACCCTTTGTCTGACTGGGCGGGGCTTAGTGTCGCTCACCCTTTGTCTGGGTGGGAGTGGCTTAGTGTCTCACGTTTCATCTGAGTTTGCAGGGTCTTAGCAAAATGAGTTTCTGTAAATTTACTAGATTAATTATAAATGACTGTGCAATTCGGTTCCTTGGACAATTCCATTCCAGTGTTTAAGCAGCTCAGCTTTCACATTTAGCTGGCAAACAAACACCTCAGTCACTCAAGTTAACTCAGACTTTAGGGATCTTTCACTGGCATGTGTGCAGAACTTCTGAGTAAACAGGAAGATTCGATGGTCAGCTCGTGTGAGGTCTGAAGGAAGTGTCTGAGGGCAGTGGCACGTCTGTGAAAAGTCTAAACTTTATTTTAACAAAATAAAATGTGCACAAAGGCTAAATGTCTCTGATCTCCTCAAGTTTTGTATTTTATTCATATTTATTTGTGTCGTCTTTCCATGTGTCTGTTGGAAGGTTTTGGTCTTTTCTAAACAAAGTCTTGTGTATAAATGTGTACAAGTTCATGCATGACTTCTTTGATATTTTGGGCTGTGGAGTTTTTCATTTCCTGTCTCTCAGACTGTAAGACCCTCTTTGTAAACTCATCACACTTCTTGTTGAAGAATCACGTGAGTAAAACCCTGAATGTGTGCAGTGTTTTTATTCTAAAATGGAAATAACTGTTTCTATAGTTACAAATTTTGTCAATATAAGAACTGTCCAGTTAAATAAAGGTTCATGTTGCAGTTTATTTTTATTGTCCTCTGATCTGTGACTGTGATGGTAATTTATCCGTCTGTACGTCACACGTCCTTTCCAGATCTCTGGTCTCACTAAACTTTTCAGACTCTGTAACACGTTTAATGCAGGATGAAGACTAGATGTTCCACAAGCCAGATTTTTAAAGTGAACAGCAGCTGGTCTGTAATTACTGATCACATGAGTTCCTTTTGTTAGTGGACGACTCAGTGTGGAAGCTATCAGGACTTTCTTTGTTCGCTGTGCATGTGTGTTCATCTGGAGACGAGAAGGAGTTAAATATGATCTAAAACAGTTTGATGCTTGAGAATGGTTGTTATGGCAACACATTGCTGAGTCGCACAATAAATAAAAAATGTTCAGACGCTGCAGTTTATCCGTCTTCACTTTGAATAGTTAATGGTGTTAAATTACAAACTGCCTTTGTTTTGTAACATAATGACTTTAACACAACAGAAATTAAATGAATTTTCTTTTTCAAATGAATTAAAGTTGAATTGTTTTATGGAGGTCAGAGATGCTCTGTGAGGTGGTTAGACCTTTTTATGCTAACATCTAGCATTTGTGAGTGTTTATTCACCTCAGTGGTGTGTTCTGCTTTTAAGGTACTTTTGAGACTCTGAACTAAAGAGGAACTTCATACTGTAGCTTTGATGATTCTACACAGACCACTGAACCACAAACTGCCCAAGGACATGATGATGCAAAGCATGCTGGGAACTACACAATAGAACTGAGTGTAACACAAAGAGAGAGACAGTCCCAGACCTACAGGATCATCAGAATCAGAATCAGAATCAGCTTTATTGCCAGACACGTTTTCACATGCGAGGAATTTGTTTTAGTGACAGAAGCTCCACAGTGTAACAGAATGACATATACAGTATAGACGAAATTGTACAGTATGTACACATTTAAAGGTGTGAAATTTGCAGTTGAAATATACATATACAATATAGGCAATTTATATGTACAAATTTGCAAGTGTGAGAAATGTGCAATTGAAGTATACAATATATACAATTTGTATGTACACATGTGCAATTGTGAAATGTGCAATTGAAGTAAACAGTAAACAGTATAGACAATATGTATGTATATATGTATGTACAGGTGTGCAAGTATGAAATGTGCAAATTGAGGTATACATAGTACAAATGTGCAAGTGTGAAATGTGCAGTTAGGTGTTGTGTGTTCCATGGTGTTAATTGTTCATCAGATGGATTGCATGAGGGAAGAAACTGTTCCTATGTCTGGTCGTTTTGGTGCTCAGGGCTCTGTACCGTCGGACAGATGGCAACAGTTCAAAGAGGGAGTGTGCTGGATGTGAGGGGTCCAGAGTGATTGACTTTGCCCTTTTGCTCACTCTGGAGAAGTACAGGTCTTGAAGAGTGGGGAGAGTTGTGCCAATGATTCGCTCGGCAGTCCGGACTACCCTCTGTAGTCTCCTGAGGTCGGATTGGGTAGCTGAGCTGAACCAAACAGTTACTGAAGTGCAGAGGATGGATTCGATGATTGCAGTGTAGAACTGTTTCAGCAGATCCTGTGGCAGGTTGAACTTCCTCAGCTGACGAAGGAAGTACAACCCCTGCTGAGCCTTTTTCACAATGGAGTCAATCTGAATGTCCCACTTCAGGTCCTGGGAGATTGTGATTCCCAGGAATCTGAATGACTCCACTGCTGTCACAATTCTGTCCATGTTGGTAAGTGGGGGGAGAGCAGGGGGGTTTCTCCTGAAGTCCACTGTCATCTCCACTGTCTTGAGCGTGTTCAGCTCCAGGTTGTTAAGGCTGCACCAGACAGCCAGCCGTTCAACCTCCAGTCTGTAAGCAGACTCGTCACCGTCCTGGATGAGGCCGATCAGTGTGGTGCCGTCTGCAAACTTCAGGAGCTTGACAGAGGGGTAATTAGAGGTGCAGTCATTCGTGTACAGGGAGAAGAGCAGTGGGGAGAGAACACAGCCCTGGGGGGCGCCAGTGCTGATGGTGCGGGTGCTGGATTTGAGTTTTCCCAGTCGCACTAGCTGCTGCCTGTCTGTGAGAAAGCTGGTTATCCACTGACAGACAGAGGAGGGCACGGAGAGCTGGGTTAATTTGGGCTGAAGGAGTGATGGGTTGATGGTGTTGAAAGCAGTGCTGAAGTCCACAAACAGGATCCTCACATAAGTCCCTGGTCTGTCCAGATGCTGCAGAACATAATGCAGTCCCATATTGACTGCATCATTCAGACCTGTTTGCTCTATAGGCAAACTGCAGAGGGTACAGTAATGTCCTTCAGATAAGCCAGAATCAGTCTTTCAAATGATTTCATGACCACAGATGTTAGAGCCACAGGTCTATAGTCATTAAGTCCGGTAATTTTGGGTTTCTTTGGGACGGGAATGATGGTGGAGCTTTTGAAGCAAGAGGGTACTTCACACAGCTCCAGTGACGTGTTGAATATCCGCGTGAAGATTGGGGCCAGCTAATCAGCACAGGCTTTCAGACAGGCTGGTGAAACGCTGTCTGGGCCTGGAGCCTTTCTTCTCTTGATCTTTCTGAAACCTGACACACATCATCTTCACTGAACTGAATTGAAGGTGTGGCTGATTCGGGGTTACAGAAGGTGAGAATTGGGCTTTTTCAAACCTGCAGTAGAACTCATTCAGGTCGTCTGCCAGTTGTTGATTCACCACAGTACAGGGGGATGTTGTCGTGTAGTTGGTGATTGCTTTCAGACCTTTACACACTGAAGCTAAGTCACTAGAGGAAAACTGAATCCGTATTTTTTCCGAATAATTCCTCTTTGCCACTCTGATCTCCTTTTACAATGTGTATTTGGCTTGTTTGTACAAGACTCTATCCCCATTCCTGTGAACCATGGCTTGTCATTGTTGTAGGTTAAGTGAATCCTGGTGGGAATGCACAAATCCTCACAAAAACTGATGTATGATGTTACAGGATCATATTTTTGACAATAGGTATCACTAACAGAAGAGAAATAAGAAACATTCGAATGTTATTAATAATTCTCTAATTAAATTTATTGACCGCTGAAATAAAGCTGTAGAAACTCACAATGAATCACACGATGGAAAACTTAGTGTTATTGTAAAAACGAGCGACATCTAGTGGTCATATGTCACATTACGTTAAAATACTCTACGTTTATTTTTATCAGGTTCATCTGTCATGTGCTTTAATAATATTTGTAGTGGTTGATCCAATGTACATTGTGCTGATACACGAGCTAAACTTTATAAAATACTTTATAAATGAGACATTGTGGTGTTTAATACTGAACCTTTTTAGAAAAACATTGAAACTTATCTCTGTTAGTTGTTGTCCCCAGAGGGCGTAGCACCATGAGAGGCCATCGACGTTCCCTTCTTGGTTCCCAGTTTTGTCCTGGACCTGGAATGAGAAATCTTGCAACGAGAGGAAGCACGAGTTACCCTGGAGTTCGTGTCATTCACCGTTGCCATCCATAGCAGGGGAGCATGGTCTGTGATGAGGGTGAAGTGTCACCTGCCAGGTAATAGCAGAGCTCCTTGATGGCCCACTTAATTGCAAGAGCTTCTCATTCCAAGGGGAGGGTGAAGTCAGGGTTGCTCAGGGTGGGATGGCAAATGAGGGGGTCCTTGAGACACCCGGTTCAAACTCCCTTGTCTGGGTGGGCCGGTTGTAGGCTCTGTGTTGGGCTCACTGGGCCACTTCACGATGTTCTTTTATAATTGGGCGATATTCCAGGATGTGGCCTTCTGAAGCGGGATCACCTCGGGCTATTGGGTGGCATAGTCAACAGTCACCAGGATGTATTCATGGCCCCGAGCTGACTTCGATAGCAGTGCAACGAGAGCCATGCCCTTAAATGGCACAGCGATGATGGTAACAGCGTCCGCCGGCACAGGGGACAAGCTCAACAGATGGCTAGGGCTTCAGCATTCAATCTGTATGTAATGTAAACCAATTACAGAAAGTAAACCAATCCTGCACTTTTCCAGTGTGTTATGTGCCCCGAGGTGGCCCCCCCAGCGGATGTGAGTGGGCCAGGTGCATGAGGAGTGGGGTATAGGGTTAGGGTACTAACCCTAAACTTAACCCGGTCAGATCTGCACTACTTTATCAAACATTTGTTTACAACTGCTTGTAATTTATATTTGTATTTATATTAGTTTAATTAAACCCTAGACTGGACTCCCTTCTAGACTTAGCAAGTGTGTTACAGTCTTTGGCCACAAGAAGGCACACAGAATGCACAGCAACTCATGAACACAAGGTTTATTCATGGCTGCAGGGTGAAATATGATAATTTTCAGCAAATTTGTGCAATTTAATTTAACAGCAAATATTTATTTTAAAATCGTCCATTATTATTATAATTTTTTTTATTATTACTCTATCCAAAACCTTTTTTAGAAGATTCTCTATGCTTGAGTTGCCCACATCACTGTGATGCAGCCTACAAGTAACACACAGTGAGTTCTATAGACAAGAATACTGGTCATGTATTATGTGAAGCTATGAAATTCTAGATTAATAAACATTGTGTATTTGACATTTGGTTTACACAGTAAACTATATTAGATAACAATCACCAGCACACAGGTTTGTCTTGTGTACAGAACCATTTGTAAATCTACACCTCAGTTCAAAAGAATGGAAAAAATGCTGAATGTCAGTTTTAGACACCTGAGACCTGATTTTCTTCTTCAAAACAATCAGTGCAGACATCATTTAATGGTTATGGCTGAAACCTGTCGTTGATTTATTTAATAGTCATCTGGAGCTCAGTGGATATAAAGTGGGTTTAACTTTTAATATGTAAATTTAACATTAAATCAGTTCTTCATTCAATTCTCTATTAAATTTAGAGTGCTTAAATTAAATAATGTCCACACAAGATTTATTGTTGTCATTTATTAGGTTTTAATAATTTAACCAGCATGTGGTCATCATTTTAACATAAACACTTCCTGTGATAGTGTTCACACTTCTCTTATTTTGTGTGTTATACACACACTGTTCCTGGAAGTCAAATCTCACAGTGAACACACTCCAGATCACAACATTAATTCACTCACTCACTCTCACTCTCTCTCTCTCTCTCTCTCTCTCTCTCTCTCTCTCTCTCTCTCTCTCTCTCTCTCTCTCTCCATTGTGTGCACAAAATGTGCAGCAGCCAGAGGACAAGAATGGGAATATTACATTTCCTGAATGAAAGAAACCAAATTAAAAGTCAATAGGTGATGAACATATGATGTATTAACATTTTGGAGCTTTAACACAATAAAAGATTTTAAAAGATGTTTAAAGATGATGTTCTTTATCTTCCGCACCTGTCCACACTGGTTATCACATGAAAGATCATGATGAAACCCATCAGTGATATAAAACTCTCTCCATTGTGAAAGTGTTGAATGTGAGAATGGAGAAGTGAATAAGACATTGTTTTACTGAATGTCAGTTTTATCCCTCACGTGATCTACTACACAAATTTATGTAAATGGATCAGGATAGTGACCTTTTCTCATCAGTTCTGAGCTCAGGACTGTGTGTCTCACAGCTTAATCTGTACTTTAATCCTTTTTCATCCTGAAATTCCATCTTTATATTCAGAATATCTGATCAAGTCCTTTTAATTGTCCAGGATGTTTCCTGTGTGATGTGATGACACATCTTCCTGGTTTTACACTCAGGCTTCTGAAAGAGAACCGATTTACCTGCAGGAACTTTCTACACAGGTAAAACTCACATCGATGATGTCTAGTGTCTTCGCTCTGTAAAGAATTTGGATTTCTACATGTAAATCAGCTTGAAAGCGTCAGTGTCATTGTCACGTCTTCGTCATGTTATCGCACCGCCCCACGTAGAGACAAAAACTATTCACTTCCTTCATGTCCACCATTAGAAGAATGCACACGGCGGCTCCTGAAGGTCAAATAGAATGAAGGTAATGTTGATGAACAATTAGAAACATTCCTGTAACCTGATTTTCTGCTAGAGAACAATGCTAATTGTTGACCATGTCAATATATTTGCCCTCACATGGATGTGTTTTAAAAGGACATCGTCATCATCAGACCCGGACACTTTACTGAGCTCTTTACGGTAAGAGAAACTTTCCATCAACTTTCTCTTCTCACGGAAAATCACATTTTTCACCTTCTTTAAACTGTTTAATGCTCTATTTAAATGTACAGAGATGAAAAGGAAAATCCTGATAATAATATACATGTTTAGTAGCTGATATCTGAATAGATTCTTATTTATTGAGATTATTTTATTATCCTGACAAAAATACAAAACTAGTAAATATTAATATCTTTTATAAATGACATGACATTATTAGTGGTTTTGTGTTTAACTATTATTAAGAAAAGAAAAGTTAAATCCTGTTAAAAGCTCTTGGAGATCAGTTCTTGTCTTATGGTTTGGTAAAAACAGTTTATATAAAAAAATATTTATTCAGGTGATAGTAAAAGAACATGATTGTTGTTGGCTGATTGTTTTAAATGATCAGATTTGATATTTATTCTTTTAGTAACACTAATAGACTACAGTATTGTGCAAAAGTCTTCAAATATAATGAAATGTTTAATGAATGAATTATAATAATAAAATGACAGTAAACAAAAATAAACTAAATCACTTTAAGTCTTTAAAGCTGGATCAGTTCTCTCAGGTTTTCTGGGTCTTGGAGAAGTTCACACGTCTTCTGAACACTTGGTTAACACTTGATTTATCTGAACTTGACTCTATTACTGAACACCTTTAGGAACATTTTCATTTTCTCTGTAACTTTTAATGTTTCTTAATATTTGTTTGTGTCAGTAATAAAATATAGTTGTTTTTCTTTTCTCACAAATGAACTCAGAACACATCAAATAAACACCTCTAAATTTGTACAAAAAATAAAGGGTGTGTAGACATTTGCACTATGAGCAGCAGGGGGCAGAGTTGTAGTTGCGTATAATAAATATAATTTGTAATGTAATTCAAGGTCAACGCCCTTTAAAACCAGTGAACAGATCTGTGTGAGCTAAAATGAACAAAGTAATGATGAACTGCTGTGTGTCTGTGTGTATGTTTATTATCACTGAAATAAGCCAGAATTCATTTATTGTATTTAATGAGAAGAACTTATGGGTCTTATGGGTTTTAGTTTAATTTTTTATTTAAAAAAGCAAAAAATACACTACACACACACAGAAAGCTGTTTAAGCTCCACACATTAAACCAGAACAAGTCGTGATCCAGGAAGAAGATCAGACTATCAGGTTTTTCAGGAATTACAGCACATGTGTTAATGTGATGAGTAAATAAACGAGAACACTAACATCTTTAACTCTATCTTCTAGATCTTTCTCTCTCTGTGTCAGGATCTTTAACAGGATGATGTTCTGTTTTCAGGGTTTTTCTGCTTTACTCTGCAGTTTGTCTGTTAGTTTTCTTCTGTTTCTGTTCACAGCTCTGTGCTTTAACTCTAAATACATTTACTGTGTTTATTCATTCATCTGCACTACATGACCTATCATGACCTGGGTTCCAGTTTAGTAATAAACAGTGTAACTGGGTGGGGTTTAGTACCAGTCCCACACACTCCTCTAACACAGAGCTCTGTATCATGGATCTGATCTGAACAATACAGCTGTAACGTGAGAAGCGTAAACACTGAAGCTGGAAAACTGAAGTTGCTGATTCACTGAAGCTGGTTTTTAGCTTTAAGTTTAACATTCGGTTCTTTGTTCACTTTAATGCCGCTAGTCAGAGCATGTAAATGTGAAGCTATTAGACTCTGATCCCTGAAGACACGTCCTAACTGCTACAGGGTTTCTCAGCTCAGTTCAAAGGGATTAATGAGTTTGTAAATAGAGTGAGACGAGACAAACAGAAATACTCGTTCAGACACGACTCAGTTAACGACTCTGAAATCTACTTCCTGTAATCACATCAAGCTCTCGACTCAAATACTCACTAAAAGACGGAAAACACAACCGAGCTCACGCTTTAATGGTATTGTACAGAATGTACACACTGAAAATGTGGAACATGAAACACAAACTGTGGAGATTTGTGAACAGAAGTATGTAAAAGAAATGATATAATAAGAAGGACATAGTGATGTGTTGAATTATTTGGATCTCCTCACGTCTGAATACACCACAGGGTCTCTCTCTACTTCAACATCCGTTACTGTGGAGTTTTCTTCCTGTAACACAGCCGTATATTTCACTATCTGAATCAGGAGGAGACTTTACCTGTGATTTTATACCAAATCATTTTCATCACAACTTTACCTCTTTATCTCTCTCTGCACTGTGAGCTTTAATATTCACATCAGCGTAAGTCAGTACATCAGGAATTTCTGTAAATAAAGAAACTTTAATCAGATTAAATGTTACTGAACTGAACAAATACAAAAACTAAACTAAACACATGAACAGAAAGATTAATTACTTGCCTTGTGTTTTTTTCTTTTTCAGCAGAATCCCCCAAATTATTAATATTATAATTAATAACACAAAAAGTCCAGCAGATATCAGAGCAGGAAGCAGTAAAGGGGGACAATCAACTGTACAGATTAAGATATAATCAAATGTAGAGAAATAATAATTAATGACAGAAATATTATATTTACATTTACAGCATTTAGCAGAGGCCCTTATCCAGAGCGACTTTTTTTTTAATTATTGGCTATCATATTATATGATCATAGCAGCAGATCTACTTAGATTTTCCCTCAAATCCATGAGAAACCTGTAACATGACGCTACACTGGATTAATATTCCATTAATATTCCAGTGCAGTCAGTGAAATGTGAATCCTTGATGTATTTTAAATGACTTTTCATTAACCAGACAGATGATCAGTAATGAGTTTAGACTCAGTGACGTACCTGAGACTTCACAATGCTGTGTGATGTTGAGAGAAGTTGTTTTATTGCTGACAGAGTTTGCAGACACACAGATGTAAGTGTTAGTGTCGTTGTGTTGTATTTGAAGTGGGAGATTGAGGTGAACACTGACATCTGTGTTATTGGTGATGGAGATTTTCTCATTCTTTCTGTACCAGGATAACTTCACATCTTCTCCATTCTCCACAGAACACAGGAGGAAACACGACTCTGTGGAAATCACACTTTGCTTCGCTCTTTGATTTATTATTACTGGAGTTGATACTGGAGCTAAAAACACAAACACATTATAGGAGATTCAACTAGAAACAACAACTGAGTGTGTGTGTGTGTGTGTGTGTGTGCACGTGTGTGTGGTGTGTGTGTATGTGTGTGTCTGTAGCGGTTTGTAGGTTTGTAAGTATCCCTCTAACACTGTAAATAAGTGTCTAGTACTGTTTGATATATTCTACCACACCTTAAATCTCACTCTTGTTTGACTGCAGATATTTGCCTCAATCCCATCTCTATAGTCACTTGTGATTATAATTATTTAGTAATATTGATTTCCCTGTGATTATTTTGCCTGTATGTTTATCCTCTTTACAAGTCCCTGTAAATGAGCTGTTATGATAGAAACATTAATGTATTAGAGTAAAGTTTTACTGAAATGTTACAGCTGAAGCCTCCAGAGTTCTTCAGTGACAGACACCAGAAGCTGGTTAGGTTTCAGACAATAACTCATGTTAATGTAGGTAGAATCTCAGTGGCTGATAGTTTCAGGATATTTCAGGCTTGTTCTCATGTCCAGGTTTTTTCTTTGATTGGATTAAATATATAATGACTTATTTCTTCATGGTGAATATTTGTTCTGATAATCAGGAAAATAAAAGTCTAATTATTTCTGAGCAGATTTATTTTAAATGATTTAATGATGCAGTGTGACTTGACTGAGCTTTGATTGGACGTTTTATATTGAAGTTCAGAATAAACACAGACATGAAGGAGACACGAAACACTTTTACTCACCATAAACACTGACATTGAAAGTCCTAGATGAGAGATGGTCAGTGATGACATGTAATAAATAAACTCCAGAATCAGTTCTGCTGATGTTCCTGATGGTTAAAGCTCCACTGATTCTGTCCAGCTGCAGTCGCTCTTTAAATCTCTCACTGATGTCTGTAACATTTTCTCCTTTAAACACCTGACTGTTCAATATCTTTTCCTTTGCTTTCTCAGGTCCATAAATCCACATAATCTGAGCATCACTCTGAATCCCAGTTATTCCAGTATGGAGAGTTATAGTGGTTCCTTCCACTTCCTGCAGTGTGACCGTCTCGTCTCCAGCTTCACACAGTAAACCTGCATCACAGCTTCAGCTTCATCATTTCACTCACAAACATCATCACATCCTCATCACATGAAGTCCATTAAAACTACACTGTGATACAGATCTGTGAGTGCAGATGATGCTGCATTTAGACCTGAAAATGCACAAACTTTACATTTCATAGAATCAGATTTGTTCTGTAGAAAATATATTATTATTTACTACAGTAGTGCATCTAAGACCAGATATGGTATATTATGATATACATTGCCTTGCAAAAGTATTCACTCCCTTAAACCTCATGAGATTTTTATGATAAATGAAACACAGATTATTTGTCAGGGATTTTATTCCAAAAGCTTTTAAAGAACATTTAAAAAGTCAAAACTAATTTATTTGTTTTGTGACATTTGTTCTGCTAAAAGGAGAAATGTTGTCCAAATATCTGGGTTTTTCTTAGAAGACTGAAGGTATTTATTCTAAAAATTCCTTCTTTCTTCAGTTTTGACATCCTGACTCCTTCAGGTTGACTGTTGGCCTCACTGTTGGCCTCCATCACAGTCTTTGTCTAGATAATGCTTGTGTATGTGGTGTGGATGTAGCTTCCACTTCCTCACTACTGAGGTCAGTGGGATGTCCAGCAAATTGGATATAATTTTACACCCTGTTCCATCCTATTAACTGATCTTTTGTTCTTTCTTAGAAAGCTCCTTCATTTTCACTTCTTTCACTCAGACTGACTGTGTCTTCAATGGAAACTCAATAAAAGTGGTTTTTATTCAGAAAATTAGAGCTGTTTTAATATTTCAGAGGTGAAAGACAAATTTATGTAAAATGTTTTCTGGTTAAAACAATATCTTTTACCTGAACTTTAAGATACTTTGGCATCAGTAATTAATTGTGACTGAAAATAGACTGTAAGAGAACATGAGTGCAATGAAAATACTGAGAGGAATAGTAGATACATTATGAATAGATTCATCAAAAATTATTATGTGTAATTCTCACAAACCTGACCAATTCCATGGGGTAAATAATTTTGCAAGTACTTTTGACTGTATATTTAAAGTTATTTTTACTTAAAAATGAAAAGAGGATTTACAATTAAAAAATATCAAAAGTAAAACTGAGCCTGAAATGTTTGTGTCTGTTTTTTATGAGCCAGATGAATCAGTTTTAGGTTATAGCTGATTTTATAATTAAAAGTGTGAAATCTTCAGAGTGGAAAACAACATCATCATCACAGATCAGCACAATAATTACACCATGGATTTATAGTCTTAACAATATGAAATCAATAACCACATTAAGTCTTTATTAAACAGCCAAAACACTTAAACTGTAAACATTATTTTATCTGCTAAAGATATTAAACTGGACTGAAATCATCCAGAAAAGTCCTTCAGTACATTAATGTGTGCTTTTAAAACTCACTCTAGACTCTGATTAAAGTACAGCAGTGTTTCTTAATTATGGTCCTTAAATAAATTAAAAGTAAACACAACATTTATTATACGAAAAGTTCTAACAGTGTTGTAGAGTCTCCAGATCAGTGAGAATAAATATGAAGGTTTAGTATTTATTCAGAGTCTGTAACACAAACCAAATAACAGTTCCTGTGTTTGTGTCTTTCAGGGTTCCCACTCTTTTTCAGAGATCATTTTCCAGGACTTTTCCAGGACATTTCAAATTTAGCAAAAAAAGACAAGGATCACAGATTCACGGCCTAAAGTAATATGTTCTCTCCAGAAGTCTTAGAAACAACGTACACTTTATGGCTATTACTTAATTATACTTTTAAAGACAATTTATCATGTGAATGAAATTTCAACATTTATAAAATAAAAAGACCGCACATATTAATACCCTTTCCTTTCTCAGGCCAATGCCGTCATGCATGCTTTAGTTTGCTGTGCATTCCCCTTGCACATGATATTCAGATTAACAAGGTTAATATAACCTGCTTACCCGTCACCATTTGCTGAAAACATTCGAGCACTTAAACCATTCCTAGCAGCTGAAACCACCAACACAAGACAGCATCATCCGTCACAGCGAGATTAAACAGCATAACAATAAACCTGTCAAAACTCAGCGTCCCTGAACAGAGCGCTTTCTGTTACTAACGTTAATTGTTACGACCAGTTGTAGACTTCTTTAAATGATCAAGAACATTTATAATAATAATTTTCCAGGACAACAAGATTTTTTCCAGGACAGTTTATGTTTTCTCTCATTTTCCATGTGTTTTCCAGGACTGGAATATTGGTCATTAATTTTCCAGGTTTTCCAGGACGCGTGGGAACCCTGTCTTTGTGTGAAAAGTTAACGTGGTGTGAAGCGTGATCTAACACATAACTGCTGTATCAGTGTTCAGCTCAACACTGAGGAAAATTCATTACACCCAACACACTAACTATTAAAAATGACTTTCACAATCATCCTTCTGTTAGAGAACAGGGGGATTTGATTAAATATCCACTGAACTCTTTCTTCCTGAATTCTCTTTCTATATATTTACAGCTCCAGTGTGTTGTGTTTGCAGTAAACTTACAGCACAATAGGAGGAGAACAGACCGGAGAATCCACTTTCCTGCTAAAATGGTCACCATTTTTATAGTCCATAGTAAGCGTTTCTCAGACAAAACATTTTCCCGTCGTCCTGAACATCAGAGTCAGAGAAGAAGTTAATGAACATTTTCAGATAAGAGCCATGATGAAGGTTTCACGGTTTTCCAACACTGTTAGTTTAGCGTCTTTACGCATATCCATTAAAGCGCAGAAGCTCCTCCTGTCTAAACATGTTCACTACAGTTTCCCCTCGGAGTTAAACACCTTTTTAACTGTTTTCACATGGATTTAATGCTGATTCTGATGTTATAATACAAAAGGAAAAAACAATGATTAATTATATATATATATATATATATATATATATATATATATATATATATATATATATATATATATATATATATATATATATATAATTTAGAATTCTGTAATATTCTATCAGTGTTAAATGTTAAATAAGTGTATTGTAGTTAAAAGACTAGAATGTACATTTCCTGAAGAAAATGTGAATGGTGCTTGCGCGTGGCAAATCTCGGCAAAACATTTGGAGGTAAGTGGAGACGAGCATGTGACGTCATCCGAATACTCTTGAGGGAGTTTCTCTCATAGTGCTGAGTGTTTTGATATGTCACATGTCCATGTTGTGCTAATTATTGATTTTCACGTGACGTCACGTGACGTGCCCAGAATACACATGAGGCAGTTCCCCTCATGGGCTGAGTGTTTTGATATATGACATGTCCATGTTGTGCTAACTTTTTGATTTAGCTTATTTTGGGTGCGGGGCTACACGTGACGTCACGTGCCCTCACCAGAATACCCGGTGGGGTGCCAATACTTTTGGACAAAAGTGGCTACTGAGAGTTTGGACATTTCATGTGAATACTGCAGTCATTATGGGATTCTACTTATTATTATACTGCATAGAACAGTACATGTAATTCTTAATGTTGAATGAACAGTAGATTAAGAAGCCGTGCCTGAGCTCTGCGCGCTGCGTGTGTGAGAGCTTAAAGGAATTTTAGGAATTTCCCATTCATTTCTATGGGTTTTTTTGGCTGCTTTTTCATCCGCTGTGCGAACACCATTGGTTGGATCGCTTATAAAAGTCATAGCTCACCTCTCCTCAATGAGCCGGTCGATTTGACACCTCATTCATGGGTCTACGACAGGGGTGGCCAACCCGCGGCTCTTTGCCCGGTTTCATGCAGCTGTTACGTTCATAGCGAAGTTTATATTTGTGTCTTTTTAATGTGCGTGTTTGCTTCGCTTGAGTTCAATACGTTATTTTCGTCAAACGCGCATGTGAGTGGGATGAAAGTACCTCAAAGTTTCCCAGTAGGAGCAAGATCATTTGAATAAACAATTTGTGTCAAGTTCGCTCTCAAAATGGCAGGGAAAAAAAGGTGATGATCATGTGTGCCCATGTGTATGATGCGGCTCTTTGCGGTAACACAGTAACAAATGTGGCTCTTGGTCTCTGACTGGTTGGCCACCCCTGGTCTAGGACAAAAGCTGCAGGACAAGTTACGTGCCGAAGTTTTGTCCGGAAGAATAATAATAAGGAATAACGAATGTTGCTCTGCCAGAGGCAAGCACCATTAATAAGTGTTTTCCCTCTAATTGGTCAACAATAACAGGTGACATAAATCCAGTGGACACATGCAGTGTGAACTCTACAGTATAAACAGCTTGTGTTATGTAGAAGAAGGTAAATGTTCAGAGCCTTCAGTGTCTCACATTTAGTCATCAGTCTGCATCATAAACTCCAGTTTACATCACTCTTTTTTAAACTCTTGTGGTTGGAAGTCATTTGCATTTAAAATGAACTGGTTCTGTTTTTTTCCATGTAAATTTAAATCAGCTGTGAGAAATGATCCACATCAAAGATGTAATCTAAAGACTAACGATGAGATCAGTTCTGACTGGGATTGTTACAGGACTTTGTAGTGTGTGTGTGTGTGTGTGTGTGTGTGTGTGTGTGTGTTAGATCAAACACTGATACACAATAACAGTACCAGTGAATCTCTGTTTTTATCCTGATGACTGTGTTGTTTCTGAACTGAAGTGTTGTGAAAACCTTGAAATAAAAAGAATCTACAAGAGCTGTGACCCAGATCACTCACACCACACAGATGAAACGATTAAAAGAACCGGGTTTGAGCTTTTCCTGTAACGTTCATTTACACAAAGTCAGAAGTCTTTATCAGATCAATCAACAATTAAACCAAGACTTTAAAGTGATAACATTTGAACACGTTAGTGATGAACAGATGTTCTGGTTCCACTGAATTTCTGCTTTTGATGTGAATCAGCAGCATTAATGTGTCAGTGTGTAGAACAGACCTTTATCTTTGTATTTTAAATACATGTGTGGTGTTTATTAGCATTTATCGATTGTCAGTAATTATTTATGGAGTCTGTTGTAGGAAGTTCAACACTGGACTGGATTAGACATTACATTATTTTCAGGTAACGTGTCATTTTCACTTCAGTCTGTAATATAACATGAACTATCAGGCTCACGCTTGTAAACATTTAATAAAAAACTTTTTACGAAATGTCTGATCACGCTTTATTTTTATATGTGACATTTTAAAATGAGTGCAATGAGAAAAAAAGGACTCATTTGGTTCTCAATAAACACATGAAGTCTTGTGTAGAATGAACAGATGGATCATTTCAGGGTAAATTTCAGATCTTCACAGGTCACATGTTAAAGAATAAAGCTGGTGATTTTTGCAGTCTGGTGGTCCATCACCACTTCCCCTTTACTGTGTGTGTGAGACGGAGAGATGAACACTGAACCAACCACAAACTTCTGCAGTAACTATAACAAATGTCACTGTTTGTCATCTTTTTCCTCTCCTAATGATTACAGCATGTTTTTGTGCTTTATAAAGATGGGGATAATGAAGAGTTGTCAGTATTTTTGTGAAATATCAGCTGAGTATTGGAGATCTCACTGTTCATTTCCTCTGTGATTCTTGTCATGCTGGAGAACCTAATGCACCATCTCTCCATTTACCAAATCAATACAACTAACATATCAAATGTCTCAGTGAACTAAATGCCTGTGTGTCTGGAAGTGATAAAAACACACTGCAGCAGAATATCCAGGGTTCTGTAAGGAGGGACCCAAAACTGTAGTCAGCTGAGATTACCTAGAGAACTAGTTATGAGTTCAGTTCACAACTAGAGAACAAAGTAACTGGATGGAGGGTCATGAGGTGGAGCGACGCTAAGTGGATTAGACTCTGAATCTTTCATTCTATTTGGTCCACATTTATCTCGTCTTGTCTTCAGAGATCAGGAACTGCATTGGGTTGTTTTTTCATGCACAAATTTCACTTCTTGGTTTTTGTGGTTTGTCTTTTTTCATTTCTAATGAATAATAGAAGCAAAATAAACACCTTTTTGCAGAGAGCCACATTAACATGTGATTTAGGTTCAGAAGATGAGCTCAAGTATTTTACTTACACAGAAAAAACAGTGTTATTACATCACTAGTACATGACCAGACCCTGTAAGATTCTCTCTCTTAATGCAGGAGTCTGAGACCCTCAGGTTTTATACTGTAGGTGAAGCTCCATAGCTGTATGACTCTACATCTGTATGGCTTTTCTTCTGAAAATGGTCCAGCAGATGTGTGTGTGGATAAACAATGACTGAGTCACTTACAGACAACGGCTGGGTCTTTTCACCTGCTTTCTTTTTTCCAAACAACAAGCTGGAACATATTGAGAGATCGTTTCCCATCATCAGTCCTGTACTTTCGGTTTGTAATGTTCCTGTACTAACACTCTGGTCTGACTGTAAGACTCAGTGAGGGTTTGGGCTTAATGTGTTCATGTTAGAATTAAAGAAATGAGTCACACGATCTACCCAAAAATTATTTTATTCAGAATTGTAAAAGAACAAGATAATAAAAGCTTTAAACAAAACGTGACGCATCAGCAAAGACATCTGGCCAGAGGGCAGTGATGTGGTTTTCTAGTCTGTCTGTTCTTCCTCATATAACCACCAGCTTTACACGAATCAAATCCTAATTTGTTTTTTGCAAATAAGAAATATTTAAATCATCTGTTGCTTTTCAAAATCACCTTTAAACAATTCACATTCTCTAATAGAATTGTTCAGTAACAGGAAACATGAGCCGTAGCTAAAAACCTGGTTCATGTGCTATAAATTACTAATAAGGATAGAGGCTAGTTCAGGCAAAGTGCTATCAGGATGGTGTGCCCATTAAAACACAGAAGCTCCAAATAATCCAGTTCCTTAACATTTTATTGTCAAGTAATCATGAGACCAGAGTTGTATGGTATAAATTCAAGCACTCTTCAACTCTGAATCTCCCCATGAGCTGTTGGATTCCACACTGAACAAAGAGCCACTAATTAACAATTTAATGCAGCTGTGGAGACAAAGCTCCTCCCACCCTGCTACAAAGAATTCTCAACATGTGGTTTACTGGTCATAAGGACTGGATTTTACAGAATTGTATAGAATGTCGTTGTAAAAAGGCGGGAGATGAAGATTCTCACTAAACAAGTCTGTTCATGTGGAGCTGCAGTGTTTACAGAGACGCAGCATTTTAACTGCGGAGAATGAAACTGTTCTAGAAATGAGGAAGGATCACAGGAGACAATCTTCAGAAAAGCTTAAATATAAGTTATACAAAGTTTCTTGTTCATATTAAATTCTATACGAGAGAAGAGAAATCACATGGTCAAGCTTCAGACTCCATAATGGATGTCTGTAGGTTGTGGAGCTGAGGCAGATTATCACTTTATCTCATCTACTGTACTGTAATGTGTATGGAATTTAAACACAAAGCCCAGAGTGTCAGGAAGAGCAGGTCAGGACAAGCTGAAAGAAGAAGATTGCTTTAACAACAGAGTCTTAATGTGCCACAGAACATTCAGCTTTACAGTATATCTGACTGCACACAAAACTCCAGATCTACTGACTGAATGTCCTGCTAGATTTAATCCTCATCACTACCACTAACTTCTGCTTCTTATAAACTCATGATCCACATTCTTCTGGTTCACTCTTCTGGCTCTCAACGAAGGCGGTCACATTTTCTCTCCCTCTCCTCCCCCTTACTTTCCCTGCTTTGCTCCTCTCGTCTCGTCTATTGTCTTATACTTACCCCCATCCCACACCTTCGCCGATTTGCACCGCCAGTCTGACAAGTGGGTCTGTGACCAGCACTGAGAATGGCTGCAGGACTGGATGGCTGCTTGCCTGTGCTGGATTACCTCCACCCCCCACTACCCTCCCCTGTTGCAAGTCTTTTGTTTATGGCGTACTGATTATGTGCTTATGTTGATGAGGTGTTTTTTCTGTTCCCACACTGTACTCTACACAGGAGCATAGTCTGGGGGTTGTGTTTTTCTCCTCAGTTTCCCTCGTGTTATGCTGTATTTCTTTTTCAATCCCCTGTCTTCCTGTCTTGTCCCCCCCCTTATGGGCAGATTGATGGCTAATTTTGCTGGTACAGTCCAGTGACAATAAAGGCTAAATCTGAGTCTTTCTACCAGATTCTGTAGCAGTAGTACTTTGTCTTTCACTCCATCTTATGGAATTTTTACTGGGTTTCTCCTGAATGATGTTTAGGGGAATTTGTGTAGAATTTGTCTAGTTTTGTTTGATTATGTGGAAGTAACAGAGTTCCTGAGTGACAGCAGTTTAAATTTATACTTGAAGTGGGCGGGGTTTAGTGTGTCTCACTCTTTGTCTGGGTGGGAGGGGCTTAGTAAAATGAGTTTCTGTAAGTTTAAAAGTTCCTTGGACATTTTTATTCCAGTGTTTAAGCAGTCAGCTTTCACATTTAGCTGGCAAACAAACACCTGAGTCACAACTTAACTCAGACTTTAGGGATCTTTCACTGGCATGTGTGCAGAACTTCTGAGTAAACAGGATGTTTCGATGGTCAGCTTGTGTGAGGTTTGAAGGAAGTGTCTGAGGGCAGTGGCACGTCTGTGAAAAGGCTAAACTTTATTTTATTTTAAACATTTTTAAAATAAAATGTGCACAAAGGCTAAATGTCTCTGATCTCCTCAAGTTTTGTATTTTATTCATATTTATTTGTGTCGTCTTTCCATGTGTCTGTTGGAAGGTTTTGGTCTTTTCTAAACAGAGTCTCGTGTATAAATGTGTATGAGTTCATGCATGACTTCTTTGATATTTTGGGCTGTGGACTTTTTTCATTTCCTGTCTCTCAGACTGTAAGACCCTCTTTGTAAACTCATCACACTTTCTGTTGAAGAATCATGTGAGTAAAACCCTGAATGTGTGCAGTGTTTTTATTCTAAAATGGAAATAACTGTTTCTATAGTTACAAATTTTGTCAATATAAGAACTGTCCAGTTAAATAAAGGTTCATGTTGCAGTTTATTTTTATTGTCCTCTGATCTGTGACCTCAAATAAATAAATAATTTAAATAAATAATTGATGGTAATTTATCCGTCTGTACGTCACACGTCTTTTCCAGATCTCTGGTCTCACTAAACTTTTCAGACTCTGTAACACGTTTAATGCAGGATGAAGACCAGATGTTCCACAAGCCAGATGTTTGAAGTGAACAGCAGCTGGTTTGTATTTACTGATCACATGAGTTCCTTTTGTTATTGGATGACTCAGTGTGGAAGCTGTCAGGACTTTCTTTGTTTCTTTGTTCACTGTGCTTGTGTGTTCATCTGGAGACGAGAAGGAGTTAAATATGATCTGATATGTTTAACTGATGCTTGGGAACGGTTGTTATGGCAACACATTGCTGAGTCACACAGTAAATAAAAAAATGTTCAGACGCTGCAGTTTATCCATCTTCACTTCGAGCAGTTAATTGTGTTAAATTACAAACTGCCTTTGCTTTGTAATATAATGACTTTAACACATCAGAAATTAAATGAATTTTCTTTTTCAAATAAATTAAAGTTGAATTGTTTTATGGAGGTCAGAGATGCTCTGTGAGGTGCTCTGTGACTTTTTTATGCTAACATCCAGCATTTGTGAGTGTTTATTCACCTCAGTGGTGCGTTCTACTTTTAAAGTGCTCGTTTGATGCTTGTGTGAAGAAGTATTCCAGGCACCACACACACTTTCACACACAAACCTTCTACTTGTGTTCCATCAAACAGCACAAACCACATTCATACACATCGCTGTACTGCCCTACATACAGCTAGCCACAGGTTCTATTATGAGTTGCAGTGGCACGGAGATGCACGAGACCCTGCGCTGCTTTTCTTTTGAAATCATGCGTGCAAAAGTAATGACACATGCATTTGTGTCAAACCTTATTTATTATAAATGATTCCAACACGTACATGTAACAGAGGCCTGTCTTTTTGTCTCTAGTCTCTGAAGCACTACATCACACTGAGGTGAAGATCTGTCTACACGTCACACACCACTTCAACATCTCCACCTGTGAAAATACAGAGGTGAACCTCGTCAGCATCTTTTTACACCTTCTTTTAATTCTTTCACACGTTTGCCCACTGGTTGCTCACCACTTCCTTTAGAGCTCTGACAGAAATACTGCTTAAAAATAGGTTTGTGATCTGGTGTGATTTACCTGAAAGCCGCTTCCACGCTGGAAAACCAGATAAACCGCAAGACCGAGAGCTTCAAGCATCTGCAAAGATTAATTCTAGAAAAAAATTAAAGAATAAAAGTTTAGTAATGGGAGTAAACTGTGGTAGCATGAGGTACCGCAAGATGTTGAATCAGTCACAACACACAAGTGTGTATTTACTTCACAAAACACAAAGGGATAACTCGGGATGGATTACTGATACGTTCCATGGTGATTTGTCTGGTCCATGACTTTGGTACACATTTGTGCTAGGACACTAACACTGGGAGATGTTTTGTCAGTGGTCAGTGGTGTGTAAAGCCCAATAATTACATGAATCATCCAGTAAACACACCATTACTGTTGGTTAAGAAAGATTATATTTAATCCTATTTATGAAGTACAACATGTTACAACATTTACACTGATATCTGGTCAACGGTCAAAACATCATACTGCTGTTGTTGGTCATTTGGAGAAGTTGGAATATGAAGAACATGAGCTTAAAGACATGTTTTTAAAACCTGAACAGACTCACAACACAGACTCAGAACTAAAGAGGAACTTCATACTGTAGCTTTGATGATTCTCATGATACACAGACCACAAAGAACCACAAACTGCCCAAGGACATGATGACGCAAAGCATGCTGGGAACTACACAATAGAACTGAGTATAACACAAAGAGAGAGACAGTCCCAGAGCTACAGGAGAATATTTGTGATAATAGGTATCACGAACTGAAGAGAAACAAGAAACAGTCGAATGTTATTAATAATTCTCTAAATAATTATTTACCGCTGAAATAAAGCTGTAGAAACTCACGATTCACACCAGTCTTGTAACAAAGAGCGACATCTAGTGGTCATATATCACATTATGTTAAAATACTCTACGTTTATTTTTATCAAGTTCATCTGTCATGTGTCATGAACTTGGGTAGACAGGTGGCTACTGGCAGTAATGGTTCTACCTTTTCATCTGCATGGGGCATCAGCCACCATTCAGACCATCCTTTCGATTTGGGAAGGTCCTGGGAGCCCTCCGGAAGGCCGTCTGTACTGCAAACCTATGCAAATCCCACCCGGGGCTGTGGAAGGCACAGTATCTGAGATATATCATTGGCTGGGGGTTGTTGAAACCTGAAGAAAAGACAGTAAAGGCCATTATCAAGTTCATCTGTCATTATTCTTTAATAATATCTGTTGTGGTTGATCCAATGTACATTGTGCTGATACATGAGCTAAACTTTATAAAATACTTTATAAATGAGACATTGTGGTGTTTAATTCTGAACCTTTTTAGAGAAACATTGAAATTACTTATCTTTTTTTTCAATTCAATTTAAGTTTATGTGTTACAATTGACATTGTCTCAAAGCGGCTTTACAGAACATAGACATAGAACAAATGGTTAAAATAAAGAATAATATAAAGATTAATAGAGTACAAGATTCAAGATTAATATTAGATATATTTAGTGACGTGACATACGGCTAAGTACGGTGACCCATACTCAGAATTCGTTCTCTGCATTTAACCCATCTAAAGTGCACACACACAGCAGTGAACACACACACTCTGAACACACACCCGGAGCAGTGGGCAGCCGTTTATGCTGCGGCACCCGGGGAGCAGTTGGGGGGGTTCGGTGCCTTGCTCAAGGGCACCTCAGTCGTGGCCGGCCTGAGACTCGAACCCACAACCTTAGGGTTAGGAGTCAAACTCTGTAACCATTAGGCCATGACTTCCCCCATAGTTCACAATGTGTATGTATTTATTTATCCCCAGTGAACAAGTCTGAGGTGACTCAGGCAGCAGTGGCAAGGAAAAACTCCCTTAGATGGTAAAGGAAGAAACCTTTAGAGGAACCAGACTCAAAGGGGAACCTCATCCTCATATCGGTGACACTGGAGGGTCTGATTACAAATATACAGTCAAACAAATGTTGCATTGATGCAAAGGACCACATGGATTCCACATCTCCTCTCCAGCATTGCAGAGTCAAACTGGAGCTGGCAGATCTCCAGATGCCTCAGGATTCCCACAGTCGGCCTCATCTCAATGGAGGTCCAAAATCTTCATCGCACAGAAGACGATCGGAGCTGGTACAATGTCTGGATGCCTCAGGATGGGTAGAAAGAGAGAAGCAGTGGAGAGGGATTAACATGTCTGCTGTCCATAAAATGTGCAAGTCTGATGTAATAGTGTACAATATTATGGGATGTATTATGTTTACACCTGACTAAAGAGATGGGTTTTTAATCCTCATTTAAACTGGGAAAGTGTGTCTGAGCCCTGAACACTATCAGGAAGACTATTCCAATGTTTGGGAGCCAAATATGAAAACGCTCTACCACCTTTAGTAGACTTAGATATTCTGGGAACTAGCAGAAGTCCTGAGTTTTGTGATCTCAGAGAGCGTGAAGGATTGGAACATGTTAGAAGACTAGTTAGATCTAACTAGCTAAACCATTAAGAGCCTTGTACGTAAGTAGCAGCAGTTTGTAATCAATTCTAAACTTAACAGGTAGCCAGTGTAGAGATGATAAAATTGGGGTTATATGATTATACTTTCTTGTCCTAGTGAGAACTCTGGCAGCTGCATTTTGGGGTTTGTGTCTTTCACCATTGCCATCCATAGCAGGGGAGCATAGTCTGTGTTGAGGGTGAAGTGTCACCTGCCAGGTAATAGCAGAGCTCCTTGATGGCCCACTTAATTGCAAGAGACGGAGGAATGCTCGCTCGGGGTCACTCGTCCACTGCACCCAATCCACGGAAAGGTGGGAAGCTATAGGGAAGAGGTTAGGGACAAAGAGAAGTCACATACCTGTTTCTTGGTGGTGGGTCAGTGGTATCCTCTAATGGCCTTTACTGTCTTTTCTTCAGGTTTCAACAACCCCCAGCCAATGATATATCTCAGATACTGTGCCTTCCACAGCCCCGGGTGGGATTTGCATAGGTTTGCAGTACAGACGGCCTTCCGGAGGGCTCCCAGGACCTTCCCAAATCGAAAGGGTGGTCTGAATGGTGGCTGATGCCCCATGCAGATGAAAAGGTAGAACCATTACTGCCAGTAGCCATTCTACCCAGTTCAAACTCCCTTGTCTGGGCTGGCCGGTTGGAGGCTCTTTGGTGGGCTCACTGGGCCACATCAAGATGTTCTTTTATGATTGGGCGATATTCCAGAATGTGGCCTTCCCACTTGCGAGTGACGTACTTCCGTTTGGGAGGAGTATAGCGCTGACGTATGTGGCTTGAACAACCACATTCATTTACACCTTTCCAGTTTCATCTGAAATGAGTCCCAGACCACCTCCTGAAGTGGTTTGAATGATCGGATTTATATCCGTCTCAAAAACGTTTCGGAGGCATTTAAACCTGGTCTTTTTACGATCGGATAGCTATCGGATCTCAGAAAACGCATGAAGTGACCAGATGTAAAAACCCCCATAGATTTAACATGAAAGGGCCAGTCGGATTGGGTGCAGTGGACGAGTGACCCCGAGCGAGCGTTCCTCCGTCTCAAGGACCCCTCATTTGCCACCCTCCCCTTCACCCTCCAAATAGATGGGTCAGAGACAGGACTTTATAATATTTTTATATAGGTCGTTTATAATGTATTTTATAAAGTTTATCAGCACAATGTACATTGGATCAACCACAACAAAAATTATTAAAGCACATGACAGGTAAACCTGATAAAAATAAAAGTAGAGTATTTTAACGTAATTTGATATATGACCACTAGATATCGCTACAACAATAGCGATATCAAAAACGTTTGTTACAACAAGACTGTAAGTTTTCTATTGTGTAAATCATTGTGAGTTTCTACAGCTTTATTTCAGCAGTAAAAAATTTATTTAGAGAATTATTAATAACATCCGACTGTTTCTTATTTCTATTCAGTTAGTGATACCTATTATCAAAAATATTCTCCTGTAGCTCTGGGACTGTCTCTCTTTGTGTTACACTCAGTACTATTGTGTAGTTCCCAGCATGCTTTGGATCATCATGTCCTTGGGCAGTTTGTGGTTCTTTGTGGTCTGTGTATCGTAAGAATCATCAAAGCTACAGTATGAAGTTCCTCTTTAGTTCTGAGTCTGTGTTGTGAGTCTGTTTAGGTTTTAAAAACAGGTCTTTAAACGCATGTTCTTCATATTCATACTTCTTCATACTTCATACTTCTTCATACTTCATACTTCTCCAAATGACCAACAACAGCAGCATGATGTTTTGACCGTTGACCAGATATCAGTGTAAATGTTGTAACATGTTGTACTTCATTAATAGGATTAAATATAATCTTATTAACCAACAGTAAAGCTGTGTTTACTGGATGATTCATGTAATTATTGTGCTTTAATTACACACCACTGACCACTGACAAAACATCTCCCAGTGTTAGTGTCCTAGCACAAATGTGTACCAAAGTCATGGACCAGACAAATCATCATGGAACGTATCAGTAATCCACCCCGAGTTATCACTTTGTGTTTTATGAAGTAAATACACACTTGTGTGTTGTGTACGATTCAACATCTTGCGTTACCTGGGCGATGTCTTGCGTTGTGAGGGCGTGTTAAGGCTCTGGGTTCCTGATTAGAAGGTCGGGGTTCGAGCCCACAAGCTGCTGAGATATCAATGTTGGATCCTTGAGCAAGGTCCTTAACCTCACCTGCTCCAGGGGCACCGTACTATGGCTTGACCCTGCTCTCTGACCCCATAACCTGGGATATGCGAAAACTACTGCATTTCGTTGCCTTGTACTTGTAAATGTGTAATGACAATAAAGTTGAATCTTAATCTTACCTCATGCTACCACAGTTTACTCCCATTACTAACTTTTACTCTTTAATTTTTTTCTAGAATTAAACTTTGCAGATGCTTGAAGCTCTCGTCTTGCGGTTTATCTAGTTTTCCAGCGTGGAAGCGGCTTTCAGATAAATCACACCAGATCACAAACCTATTTTTAAGCAGTATTTCTGTCAGAGCTCTAAAGGAAGTGGTGAGCAACCAGTGGGCAAATGTGTGAAAGAATTAAAAGAAAGTGTAAAAAGATGCTGACGAGGTTCACCTCTGTATTTTCACAGGTGGAGATGTTGAAGTGGTGTGTGACGTGTAGACAGATCTTCACCTCAGTGTGATGTAGTGCTTCAGAGACTAGAGACAAAAAGACAGGCCTCTGTTACACGTACGTGTTGGAATCATTTATAATAAATAAGGTTTAACACAAATGCATGTGTCTACTTTTGCACACATGATTTCAAAAGAAAAGCTTGTGCATCTCCGTGCCACTGCAACTCATAATAGAACCTGTGGCTAGCTGTATGCAGGGCAGTGCAGCGGTGTGTATGAATGTGGTTTGTGCTGTTTGATGGAACACAAGTAGAAGGTTTGTGTGTGAAAGTGTGTGTGGTGCCTGGAATATTTCTTCACACGTGCATCAAACGAGCACTTTAAAAGTAGAACACACCACTAAGGTGAATAAACACTCACAAATGCTGGATGTTAGCATAAAAAAGTCTAACCACCTCACAGAGCATCTCTGACCTCCATAAAAAAATTTAATTTAAATTCATTTGAAAAAGAAAATTAATTTAATTTCTGATGTGTTAAAGTCATTATGTTACAAAACGAAGGCTGTTTGGAATTTAACACCATTAAGTGCTCGAAGTGAAGATGGATAAACTGCAGCGTCCGAACATTTTTTATTTACTGTGTGACTCAGCAATGTGTTGCCATAACAACCGTTCTCAAGCATTTTTAGATCATATTTAACTCTTTTTTAACAAGACACAAACACATATATAATATAGACAGTTGTATGTACAGTGGAAAAATCTAGCCATGGGGGTCACAGTCCAGTGACTTCTGTGCCGGTCCCAAGCCCGGATAAATAGAGAGGGTTGCGTCAGGAAGGGCATCCGGCATAAAACATTGCCAAATCTAACCATGCGAGTTGTCAGTAAGAATTTCATACCGGATCGGTCGAGGCCCGGGTTAACAACGACCGCCATCGGCGCCGTTGACCTACAGGGCGCCGGTGGAAATTGGGCTACTGTTGGTCGAAGGAGTAGAGGAGGGAGGAGAGTGCACAGACAGAGAGAGAAGAGGAAAGGTAAGAGTGTAGGACTGAGAATAGGGACTCTGAATGTTGGTACTATGACAGGGAAAGGTAGAGAGCTGGCTGATATGATGGAGAGAAGGAAGGTGGATATACTGTGTGTACAGGAGACCAAGTGGAAGGGTAGCAAGGCTCGTAGTATAGGAGCAGGATTCAAGCTGTTTTATTATGGTGTGGATAGTAAGAGAAATGGGGTAGGTGTGGTCCTGAAGGAGGAGTTTGTGAGGAATGTTCTGGAGGTGAAGAGAGTGTCAGACAGGGTGATGAGTCTGAAGTTAGAGATTGAAGGGGTGATGTTGAATGTTGTTAGTGGTTATGCCCCACAGGTAGGTTGTGAGTTAGAGGAGAAAGAGAGATTCTGGTGTGAATTCGGTGAGGTGATTGAGAGTATTCCCAAGGGTGAGAGAGTGGTGATAGGAGCGGATTTTAATGGACATGTTGGTGAGGGGAACACAGGTGATGAGGAGGTGATGGGCAAGTTTGGAGTTAAGGAAAGGAACCTTGAAGGACAGATGGTAGTAGACTTTGCTAAGAGGATGGACATGGCTGTGGTTAACACGTATTTTCAGAAGAGGGAGGAACATAGAGTGACTTACAAGAGTGGAGGTAGGAGAACACAGGTAGACTACATCCTTTGTAGAAGAGGCAATCTGAAAGAGATTAGTGACTGTAAAGTGGTAGTGGGAGAGAGTGTAGCCAGACAGCATAGGATGGTGGTGTGTAGGATGACTCTGATGGTCTGTAAGAGGAAGAGGTCGAAGATAGAGAAGAAAACTAAGTGGTGGAAGCTGAAAAAGGAGGAATGTTGTGAGGAATTTAGACAGAAGTTGAGGCAGGCTCTGGGTGGTCAGGTAGTGCTGCCGGATGACTGGGAAACTACAGCAGAAGTGATCAGGGAGACAGGGAGAAAGGTGCTGGGTGTGTCATCTGGAAGGAGGAAAGAAGATAAGGAGACTTGGTGGTGGAATGAGGAAGTTCAGGATAGTATACAGAGGAAGAAATTAGCCAAGAAGAAGTGGGATATGGACAGGACTGAAGAGAATAGACAGGAATACAAGGAGTTACAGCGCAGAGTGAAGAGGGAGGTGTCTAAGGCCAAGCAGAAGGCATATGACGAGTTGTACACTAGGTTAGACACTAGAGAAGGAGAGAAGGACTTGTACAGGTTAGCTAGACAGAGGGATCGAGATGGGAAGGATGTGCAGCAAGTTAGAATTATTAAGGATAGAGATGGAAGGGTGCTCACAAGTGAGGAGAGTGTACAGAGGAGATGGAAGGAATACTTTGAGGAGCTGATGAATGAGGAAAATCAGAGGGAAAAAAGAGTAGAAGGGGTGAACTCTGTGGAACAGGAAGTAGATAAGATTAGAAAGGATGAAGTCAGGAAGGCCTTGAAGAGGATGAAAAGTGGAAAGGCAGTTGGTCCTGACGACATCCCGGTAGAGGTCTGGAAGTGTCTAGGAGAGGCAGCAGTGGAATTTTTAACTAGTTTGTTCAACAGGGTATTAGAAAGTGAGAGGATGCCTGAGGAATGGAGAAGGAGTGTGTTAGTGCCGATCTTTAAGAATAAGGGTGACGTGCAGAGTTGCAGCAACTATAGGGGGATAAAGTTGATGAGCCATACAATGAAGTTGTGGGAAAGAGTAGTGGAAGCTAGGTTAAGGAAGGTGGTGGAAATTTGTGAGCAGCAGTATGGCTTCATGCCCAGAAAGAGCACAACAGATGCAATTTTTGCTCTGAGAATGTTGATGGAGAAGTATAGGGATGGTCAGAGGGAGTTGCACTGTGTGTTTGTAGACTTAGAGAAAGCGTATGACAGGGTGCCAAGAGAAGAGCTGTGGTACTGTATGAGGAAGTCAGGAGTAGCAGAGAAGTATGTCAGAGTGGTGCAGGACATGTATGAGAGGAGCAGGACAGTGGTGAGGTGTGCTGTAGGTCAGACAGAGGAGTTCACAGTGGAGGTGGGACTGCATCAGGGATCGGCTCTGAGCCCCTTCCTGTTTGCTATAGTGATGGACCAGTTGTCAGAGGAGGTCAGACAGAAGTCTCCTTGGACGATGATGTTTGCAGATGACATTGTGATCTGTAGTGAGAGCAGGGAGCAGGTGGAGGAAAACCTGGAGAGGTGGAGGTTTGCGCTGGAGAGAAGAGGAATGAAAGTCAGTCGTAGTAAGACTGAGTACATGTGTGTGAATGAAAGGGAGGGAAGTGGAACAGTAAGGTTACAGGGTGAAGAGGTGAAGAAGGTACAGGAGTTTAAGTACTTGGGGTCAACAGTCCAGAGTAATGGAGAGAGTGGGAAAGAAGTAAAGAAGCGAGTGCAGGCAGGTTGGAGTGGGTGGAGAAAGGTGTCAGGAGTTCTGTGTGATAGGAAAATATCAGCAAGAATCAAGGGGAAGGTGTACAGGACAGTGGTGAGACCGGCCGTGCTGTATGGTTTAGAGACAGTGTCACTGAAGAAGAGACAGGAGTCGGAGCTTGAGGTAGCCGAACTGAAGATGTTGAGGTTCTCTTTGGGTGTGACAAGATTGGACAGGATTAGGAACGAGTACATCAGAGGGACAGCCCATGTTGGACGTTTGGGGGACAAAGTTAGGGAGGCGAGATTAAGATGGTTTGGACATGTTCAGAGGAGGGAGAGTGAGTATATTGGTAGGAGAATGTTGGACATGGAGCTGCCAGGCAGGAGGCAAAGAGGAAGGCCAAAGAGGAGGTATATGGATGTAATTGATGAGGATTTGAAGCTAGTGGGTGCAAGTGTTGAGGATGCAGAAGATAGGGTTAGGTGGAGAGAGATGATTCGCTGTGGCGACCCCTGAAGGGAAAAGCCGAAAGAAGAAGAAGAAGTATGTACAGTGGAAAAATGTGCAAATTGAAATATAAATAAGTAAGTATGTGTTTTAAGTAAATAATGTAAAAATAGTGTTGTATATTCCGTGTATGCCATCTGATGAACACTTGACATACACGGAACACACAAGAATATTCTTACATTATTTCAATTTGCACATTTTTCCACTGTACATACAACTGTTTATATTATATATGTGTTTGTGTCTTGTCAATGTCATTCTGTTTACACTGTGGAGCTTCTGAACTAAAACAAATTCCTCATATGTGAAAACATACCTGGCAATAAAGATCTTTCTGATACTGATTCTCTTTCTCGTCTCCAGATGAACACACAAGCACAGCGAACAAAGAAATTATTTATTTCAATTATTTATTTATACTGGACAGTTCTTATATTGACAAAATTTGTAACCATAGAAATAGTTATTTCCAATTAAAAATAAAAACACACTGCACACATTCAGGGTTTTACTCACATGATTCTTCAACAGGAAGTGTGATGAGTTTACAAAGAGGGTCTTACTGTCAGAGACACAGGAAATGAAAAAACTCCACAACCCAAAATATCAAAGAAATCATTCATGAACTCGTACACATTTATACACGAGACTCTGTTTAGAAAGGAACAAAACCTTCCAAAAGACAGATGGAAAGATGACACAACTAAATATGAATAAAATACAAGACTTGAGGACATCAGAGTCATTTAGCCTTTGTGTTGTCATGGAGGTTTTGAGGTTTGAGAGAATTAAAGCATAAAATATCACACTGGTAGGCACGGGTAACAGTAAAAATGGTTTCACGTATTTATTGTGTTCAGCTGTGCAGCAGGACCTAACACTCCGCATGTAACATGAGAGAGGAAGGGCCCCGATCATTGATTACATCAGGAATTTATAGACAGGAAATAAATGAAACAGGATTTGTAAAAGCAAAACATCATCAACCATTGGCTTAGAAGCCTGCTCATCTTCTGACAAAGCTAATCTGTACCTACCAAGGTCCCACGGGAACGGTCTGCTGGAAGCTGTTTTAGGAAAACAACTGCAATCTCTAGTCACAATAACTACCAGCCATGAGAAATATAGAAGCATAGAAAGACAGGTTCTTATGAACATCTCTAATGTGAACATTTCCACTACAATTCCCCCCTTTTGTCCCTGGGACAATACACAAAAAATTTTACTAATCATTAGTCTGTAACAAAATCTAAAATCTAAATGATATATACCAGTATTGTTAATCAACTACTTAATCCACAACATTTTTAATCAATTGCTTAATCAGTATCAATTAATCAGCTAGAATATAATCACATATGCCTTAAGCTAAGCTTAATCATGTATAATCTTACATAAGCGTATCATTTCTCCTGTAAGGCTCTCATGAATGCTTCATAAAATACATGGTCTTCAGTGGACAATATGCTGTTTTTGTGGGGACAGGACCTGTACATAAAAAATGCAGTTAAAGGCTAAGCATTAATCTTGTAACTTCATTACAAGTCACAGTCTCTACCGTGGGGCGCATGGTGGCTTAGTGGTTAGCATGTTTGCCTCACACCTCCAGGGTTGGGGGTTCGATTCCCGCCTCCGCCTTGTGTGTGTGGAGTTTGCATGTTCTCCCCGTGCCTCGGGGGTTTCCTCCGGGTACTCCGGTTTCCTCCCCCAGTCCAAAGACATGCATGGTAGGTTGATTGGCATCTCTGGAAAATTGTCCGTAGTGTGTGATTGTGTGAGTGAATGAGAGTGTGTGTGTGTGCCCTGCGATGGGTTGGCACTCTGTTCAGGGTGTATCCTGCCTTGATGCCCGATGACGCCTGAGATAAGCACAGGCTCCCTATGACCCGAGGTAGTTCAGATAAGCGGTAGAACATGAGTGAGTGAGAGAGAGTGAGTCTCTACTGTCTGTATTCACCATTGTCTGTTTCTGGATCAGTGTGGGCAAATTCCGAGAAATAGTCACCGCTGAACGGAGAAATCCATTCAGTGTCATCGTCAATATCGTCCAGTTTCACAAGTTGTTTGGTCGTTAGATTGGACATTATGATGTAATGTAACGCATTTGTATACGCAAGGGACAAATAAACATAATAGTAATACCACACTCACTGGAATTATCAAGTCAAGTCAAGTCACTTTTATTGTCACATCACCACAGCACATGTGCCTTGGTGAGTGAAATTCTTTAGGAACAATTTAGGAAATTGCAGAACAATTTACATACATGCGAAGTTAAGAAACAGTTTAGGTGAAATTTGTGTGAAAATGTGCAAAATGCCTATTACCAGGAGAAAATGTGCAAATGTGAAAATGATGCAATATGCTCATACATAGTCAGTACACACAGTGTACTATTAGACATTCTTAAAATGCACTACACACATTATATATATATATATAATAAAAGTATAACTATAAATATAAATATTACATATATGTAATATGTTGTACAGATAGATATAGATTGTACAGATACAGAAATGTCCAGTGGTAACGGATGGATTATTATCAGATAGAACATTATAATAAATTAAATGCAGTGTGTATGTATAGTCCAGTGTGTATAAATGCAGTATAAATGCAGTGTGTATGTATAGTCCAGTGATGAGCTTTTGAAGTTAAAGTGCAGTGTGTGGCATACCATAGCTATCCCTCAGTCGGCTAGTGTGGGATCGGATGCTGCGGAGACGTCTTCCTGAGGGAAGCAGAGAGAGCGGTCTGTGGGACAGGTGGCTGGAGTCACTGATGATCCTTCGGGCTTTTCTCATACACCGCCATGTGTAGATATCCTGGAGGGAGGGAAGCTCACCTCCAACAATGTGGCTGGCAGTTCGCATGACTCTTTTCAGAGCTTTATGGTTGCCAGCAGTGCTGTTACCAAACCAGGCAGTGATGCAGCCCGTCAGGATACTCTCTATAGTGCAGGTGTAGAATGTTCTGAGGATTCTGGGGCTCATTCCAAACTTCCTCAGCTGTCTCAGGAAGAAGAGGTGTTGATGTGCCTTCTTCAGCACTGCGTCGGTGTGTATGGAACAGGTGAGATCCTCACTGATGTTAACACCCAGAAACTTAAAGCTGCTCACCCGCTCCACAGGTGTCTCGTCGATGGTGATTGGTTTGTGTTCTCTGCTCTGTCTCCTGAAATCCACCACCAGCTCCTTGGTCTTGTCAATGTTGAGTGAGAGGTGGTTCTCCTGACACCATTTAGTCAGGGTGCTCACCTCTTCTCTGTAGGCCGACTCATCGTTGTCGGTGATCAGGCCTATCACCATTGTGTCGTCAGCAAATTTGACAATGACGTTGGAGCTGTGTGTGGCTGTACAGTCATGTGTGTACAGGGAGTACAGGAGTGGGCTGAGGACACAGCCCTGAGGAGCACCAGTGTTGAGGGTCAGCGGGGATGAAGTGTTGCTGCCCATTCTTACCACCTGACTTCTGCCTGTCAGGAAGTCCAGGATCCAGTTGCACAGAGATCTGTTTAGTCCTAGAGTCTGGAGCTTCACAAGTGTGGCAGGCACTATGGTGTTAAATGCTGAGCTGTAGTCCAGGTGTTCTTATTTTCCAGGTGGGAGAGAGCAGTGTGTAGGGTGAGAGCAATAGCATCGTCTGTGGAACGGTTGCTACGATATGCAAATAGTAGCTGGTCCAGTGAGGCAGGCAGCACAGAGCAGATATAATCTCTGATAAGTCTCTCAAAACACTTGCTGAAGATGGGTGTGAAAGCAACTGGCCTCCAGTCATTAAGGCGTGTGATTCTGTTTTTCTTGGGTATGGGCACAATGGTGGATTTTTTGAAGCACGATGGAACCACAGACAGACAGAGGGAGAGGTTGAAAATGTCTGTGAAAACGCCAGCTAGTTAGGATGCGCATGCTCGGAGCACACGGCCTGGGATGCCATCAGGACCTGCAGCCTTGCGGATGTTTACCCGTCGGAAGGATCGGTTTACATCCGCGACAGAGACGGAGAGTGCACTCACATCTTCTGCAGCAGCCACGGGAGCGCTCTCTGTGTGGGCGGGGTTGTGAGCCTCGAAACGAGCATAAAAGTTATTTAGCTAATCCGGTAGAGATGCGGCAATGTTCACAGGAGCAGGTTTATTCCCTTTAAAGTCCGTGATGTTGTTGATGCCCTGCCACATGCTTCTTGCATTGTTGGTGTTGAATTGTTCTTCAACTTTATTTTTGTATTGTCTTTTTGCAGCTTTGATGGATTTTCTGAGATCATAACTAGCTTGTTTGCAATCATCAGGATCTAAAAGCGGATGTCCGCGCTGACAAGGCCGCTCGAACATCGCTATTAATCCACGTTTTTTGGTTGGGGTAGATGCGGATTGTTTTTGTCGGCACAACATCTTCTACACACTTCCTGATGAAACACGTTACAGAATCTGAGTACGCCTCTATGTCGTCCCAGTCCACGTGATCAAAACAGTCCTGTAGTATAGCATCTGATTGGTCCGACCAGCATTGGCTTGTCCTGAGGGTGGGTGCTTCCCGTTTCAGTTTCTGCCTATAAGCAGGCAGAAGCAGAATGGAAGAGTGATCTGATTTGCCGAAAGGTGGGCGGGGGAGGGATTTGTAGGCGTCCTGGAAGGGAGAGTAGCAGTGGTCCAGTACACGGTCACCACCTAGACAAAGGGCTCTGATGCGGTGTTTTTTTAAACAAATCGCCAGCGTTCAAGAACTCAAAGTCCGTTTTACGTTTCGCGACGTAGGAACCTATATTTAGAAGTGTGTGTCTGTCATAGACAGTTATACAAACAACATCCAACACGCAGAACAGCAGAATCCATTATTGATCATTATCATTGATAGATAGGGAGTCCACTGTCCAAACAGTGTATACCAAAGTCCACAACTATAATCTTCGTGTTCGTCTCGTTTCATTTGGTGATCGTCATCATTAGAGGGAATGAAGGTGCAACACTGATCTCCTATCACGGCACATACACCTCCTTCTTTAGCTAATAGAACATTTAAGGCTATTCTTTTATGTGTTGTAGTCAATCTGAGGGCAGAGAGTTCTTGTTTGATAGCTTCGGCTGCCGGAAAAGTGGAGTTAATATAAGTGGCAAGCCGATAATGTGAGACTTCTAGTTGATTCCGTACTGGAGCCATCCCATACTGTGAAAGAAGGAGTCAAAGAATTTATTCAGTTTATGTTTTAGTACATGTTCTGGCGGAGGAAAGTCATCATCAGACATGTCTCTGTGACTTTTACTAAAGGTGGGAGTCTTTTTTGCATTCCCTCCTATTAAAAGACAGATCATAAGGATGCCAATGATCCCTAGGACTCTAGGGTGATAATCAAAATGGCTCCTCATCTTACCACGAGCTTTTAACTTGTCTATGTTGATCGTCTCTAGAAATCAGATCTTGTGTGTGTGTATAAGAATCTGGGTGTTGTGGTCAGTATGTAATACTATACAGTCATCTACTGTCGTAAGTGTCTGTCACATTTACCTCTTTCACTTAGTTTATTCATTTCATTAACATTTGTGTATGTGTCGATGTTACTCTTTCAGATGATGCTATGATCACAGAGAGTGAGCAACACCCAGACTCTGTATTAATTGTTCTCGGGGACTTTAATAAAGCGATTCTCTCACGTGAACTGCCAAAATACAGACAGCATGTTACATGTCCCACCAGAGACAGTAACACACTGGATCATTGATACACAACAATAAAGGAAGCATATCACTCTGTCCCACGGGCAGCTCTGGGACTCTCTGTTTAGTTCATCTCATACCGACCTACAGGCAGAAACTGAACTCAGCTAAGCCTGTATTAAGGACTGTAAAAAGATGGACTAAGGAAGCGGAGCAGGATTTACAAGCCTGTTTCTCTCTCACTGATTGGAGTTTTTGAAGCTGCTGCCACCGACCTGGACGAGCTCACAGAGACTGTAACATCATATATCAGTTTCTGTGAGGATTTGTGTATTCATACTGTTATGGCCTAAGCCTTTATTCTTATTTTAGTGTGGTGTGTTTCAATTTATACTGACTTGGTCTCTTCCTTTTCCTGAGGTTAGGCTCCGCCCATGCACACCTGCGGCCATTCAAAATCGACGCGCAGGGTGGAGATAAAAGGGGAGAGTAACGTGCAAAGAGGGTGGCCGACTTTGTACTTTCATTCAGAACTCCAGTCGCCAGGCCACTGCCACTACCACTGTCTTTAGCTCTCTTATCTGTAAAGCGCGGCACACACTTGAGGGGAAGCTCTTTCTTGCCGTCAGATTCACGCTGACGACCGGTTGTATTGCTGAGCTTCGTGTGCGTCTTGATGTCCAGCCGTTGCTGATAAACTGTCTTTTTTTTATTATTTGTATTTCTCTTTTTCTGGTTGTTCTGTGTGTTTAAGTGTGTGTTCGTGAATAGTTTACGTTATGACTTCTAGTTGCCGGTGATGCGTGAGTGCAGCTAATTAATAAACAGATAAAACTGTCCTTTTTGACTCACGTGTCCTTTTATGTTACTTGCCCCCTCCTCTACGAGCATTGTTGAAAGTGGGGTTCGTAACACTACCAGGACTCACTGCAAAACTCAGCCAGCTCCGTCAGGCCAAAGTGGATGCTCACAGAAATGGGGATAGAGTCTTGTACAAACAGGCCAAATACACACTGGAAAAGGAGATCAGAATGGCAAAGAAGAATTATTCCGAAAAGCTACGGATTCAGTTTTCCTCTAATGACAGCTTCAGTGTGGAAAAGTCTGAAAGCCATCACCAACTACATGACACCATCCCCCCGCACTGTGGTGAATAAACAGCTGGGAGACGACCTGAATGAGTTCTACTGCAGGTTTGAAAAAGCCCAATTCACAACTCCTGGAACCCCCTGACTCCGCCACACCTAAAATTCAGTTCAGTGAAGATGATGTGTGTCAGGTCTTCAGGAAGATCAAGAGTAGAAAGGCACCAGGCCCAGACAGCGTTTCACCAGCCTGTCTGAAAGCCTGTGCTGATCAGCTGGCCCCATCTTCACACGGATCTTCAACAGATCACTGGAGCTTTGTGAAGTCCCCTCATGCTTCAAAAGCTCCACCATCATCCTCGTCCCAAAAAAATCCAAAATTACCAGACTAAATGACTACAGACCTGTGGCTCTAATGGCTGTGGTCATGAAATCATTTGAAAGACTGGTTCTGGCTTATCTGAAGGACATCACTGGACCCTTACTGGACCCTCTGCAGTTTTCCTACAGAGCAAACAGGTCTGTGAATGATGCAGTCAATATGGGACTGCATTATGTTCTGCAGCATCTGGACAGACCAGGGACTTATGTGAGGATCCTGTTTGTGGACTTCAGCTCAGCTTTTAACGCTATCATCCCATCACTCCTTCAGCCCAAATTAACCCAGCTCTCTGTGCCCTCCTCTGTCTGTCAGTGGATCACCAGCTTTCTGACAGACAGGCAGCAGCTAGTGCGACTGGGAAAACTCAAATCTAGCACCCGCACCATCAGCACTGGCGCCCCCCAGGGCTGTGTTCTCTCCCCACTGCTCTTCTCCCTGTACACAAATGACAGCACCTCTGTCAAGCTCCTGAAGTTTGCAGACGACACCACACTGATCGGCCTCATTCAGGATGGTGACGAGCCTGACTGCAGACTGGAGGTTGAACGGCTGGCTGTCTGGTGCAGCCTTAACAACCTGGAGCTGAACACGCTCAAGACAGTGGAGATGAACAGTGGAGATGATACTTCAGGATAAAGCCCCCTGCTCTCCCCCACTCACCATCATGGACAGCATTGTTACAGCAGTGGATTCATTCAGATTAATGGGAACCACAATCTCCCAGGACCTGAAGTGGGACATTCACATAGACTTGTGAAAAAGGCCCAGCAGAGGTTGTACTTCCTTTGCCAGCTGAGGAAGTTCAACCTGCCACAGGATCTGCTGAAACAGTTCTACACTGCCATCATCAAATCCATCCTCTGCACTTCAGTGACTGTTTGGTTCAGCTCAGCTACCAAATCTGACCTCCGAAGACTACAGAGGGAAGTCCGGACTGCTGAGCGAATCATTGGCACAACTCTCCCCACTCTCCAAGACCTGTACTTCTCCAGAGTGAGCAAAAGGGCAACGTCAATCACTCTGGACCCCTCACATCCAGCACACTTACTCTTCGAACTGTTGCCATCTGGTCGACGCTACAGAGCCCTGAGCACCAGAACGACCAGACATAGGAACAATTTCTTCCCTCAGGCAATCCATCTGATGAACAGTTGACATACACGGAACACACAACACTATTCTTACACACTATTTACTTAAAACACATACTATTTATATTTCAATTGCACATTTCACAGTTCATTTGTACATACAAACTGTCTATATTGTATATGTCATTCTGTTACACTGTTACACTGTGGAGCTTCTGTCACTAAAACAAATTCCTTGTATGTGAAAACATACCTGGCAATAAAGCTCTTTCGGATTCTGATACTGATTCTGATTCTGATTCTGATCAATGTTATTTAGTTATTTTAGAAAAAAAAAAAGAAAAAATAATAATAATAATAACATTAATATATATATAATTAATCATTGTTTTTTCCTTTTGTATTATAACACATCAGAATCACCATTAAATCCATGTGAAAACATGTGTTTAACTCCGAGGGGAAACTGTAGTGAACATGTTTAGACAGGAGGAGCTTCTGCGCTTTAATGGATGTGCGTAAAGACGCTAAACTAACAGTGTCGGAAAACCGTGAAACCGTCATCATTGCTCTTATCTGAAAATGTTTTGTCTGAGAAACGCTTACTATGGACTATAAAAATGGTGACTATGTTAGCAGGAAACTGGATTCTCCGTTCTGTTCTCCTCCTATTGTGCTGTAAGTTTACTCCTTTACTGCAAACACAACACACTGGATACTAAATACTAAACCTTCATATTTATTCTCACTGATCTGGAGACTCTACAACACTGTTAGAACTTTAATATTTAATATCTATAATATCGTTTAATATCTTTAGCAGATAAAATAATGTTTACAGTTTAAGTGTTTTGGCTGTTTAATAAAGACTTAATGTGGTTATTGATTTCATATTGTTAAGACTATAAATCCATGGTATAATTATTCTGCTGATCTGTGGTGATGATGATGATGATGATGATAAATCCTCTTTTCATTTTTAAATAAAAATAAATTTAAATATACAGTCTTGCAAAAGTATTTACCCCCATGGAATTGGTCATGTTTGTGAGAATTACACATAATAAATGAATCTATTTTTCCTCTCAGTATTTTCATTGCACTCATGTTCTCTTACAGTCTATTTTCAGTCACAATTAATTATTGATGCCAAAGTGTCTTAAAGCTCAGATGAAAGATATTGTTTTAACCAGAAAACATTTTACATAAATTTGTCTTTCCCCTCTGAAATATTAAAACAGCTCTAATTTTCTGAATAAAAACCACTTTTATTTAGTTTCCATTGAAGACACAGTCAGTCTGAGTGAAAGAAGTGAAAATGAAGGAGCTTTCTAAAAAGAACAAAAGATCAGTTAATAGGATGGAACAGGGTGTAAAATTATATCCAATTGGTTGGACATCCCACTGACGTTAGTAGCGAGGAAGTGAAAGCTACATCCACACCACATACACAAGCATTATCTAGACAAGGACTGTGATGGAGGCCAACAGTGAGGCCAACAGTCACCCTGAAGGGGTTAGGATGTCAAAACTGAAGAAAGAATGGATTTTTAGAATAAAAACCTTCAATCTGCTAAGAAAAACCCAGATATTTGGACATTTCTCCTTTCACAGAACAAATGTCACAAAACAAATAAATTAGTTTTGACTTTTTAAATGTTCTTTAAAAGCTTTTGGAATAAAATCCCTGACAAATAATCTGTGTGTCATTTATCATTAAACTCTCATGAGGTTTAAGGGAGTGAATACTTTTGCAAGGCAATGTATATCATAATATACCATATCTGGTCTTAGATGCACCACTGTAGTAAATAATAATATATTTTCTACAGAACAAATCTGATTCTATGAAAAGTTTGTGCATTTTCAGGTCTAAATGCAGCATCATCTGCACTCACAGATCTGTATCACAATGTAGTTTTAATGGACTTCATGTGATGAGGATGAGATGATGTTTGTGAGTGAAATGATGAAGCTGAAGCTGTGATGCAGGTTTACTGTGTGAAGCTGGAGACGAGATGGTCACACTGCAGGAAGTGGAAGGAACCACTATAACTCTCCATACTGGGATAACTGGGATTCAGAGTGATGCTCAGATTATGTGGATTTATGGACCTGAGAAAGCAGAGAAAAGGATATTGAACAGTTATGTGCATAAAGGAGAAATTTTTACAGACATCAGTGAGAGATTTAAAGAGCGACTGCAACTGGACAGAATCAGTGGAGCTTTAACCATCAGGAACATCAGCAGAACTGATTCTGGAGTTTATTCATTACAAGTCATGAATGGATCTACGTTATCTAGGACTTTCAATGTCAGTGTTTATGGTGAGTAAAAGTGTTTCATGTCTCCTTCATGTCTGTGTTTATTCTGAACTTCAATATAAAACGTCTAATCAGAGCTCAGTCAAGTCAAACTGCATCATTAAATCATTTAAAATAAATCTGCTCAGAAATAATCAGACTTTTATTTTCCTGATTATCAAAATAAATATTCACCATGAAGAAACAAGTCATTATATATTTATATATACATATATATATTATATATAATCCAATCAAAGAAAAAACCTGGACATGAGAACAAGCCTGAAATATCCTGAAACTATCAGCCACTGAGATTCTACCTACATTAACATGAGTTATTGTCTGAAACCTAACCAGCTTCTGGTGTCTGTCACTGAACAACTCTGGAGGCTTCAGCTGTAACATTTCAGTAAAACTTTACTCTAATACATAATGTTTCTATCATAACAGCTCATTCACTGGGACTTGTACAGATTATAAACATACAGGCAAAATAATCACAGGGAAATCAATATTACTAAATAATTATAATCACATGGAATAAGTGACACTGTAAATTGGGAAACTGAAATAAAACAAGGCTCAGAATCACATTAAGGACAATGAACAAGAGTTTAAAAGGAAAAAGCAAGGAATATATATGACTTATTATTAATGAAATAAAAACACAGAAGAGGTGAAGACATTAGAGGAATTAACCAATGACGTGTCAGGGGCAGAGTCAGATCTCAAACCAAAACACACACACACACACACACACACACACACACACACACACACACACACACACAATTGTTGTTTCTAATTGAATCTCCTTTAATGTGTTTGTGTTTTTAGCTCCAGTATCAACTCCAGTAATAATAAATGAAAGAGGAAAGCGAAGTGTGTTTTCCACAGAGTCGTGTTTCCTCCTGTGTTCTGTGGAGAATGGAGAAGATGTGAAGTTATCCTGGTACAGAGAGAATGAGAGAATCTCCATCACCAATAACACAGATCTCAGTGTTCCCCTCAATCTCTCACTTCAAATACAACACAATGTCACTAATACTTACAGCTGTGTGTCTGCAAACCCTGTCAGCAATAAAACAACTTCTCTCAACATCACACAGCTCTGTGACGTCTCAGGTATGTCAGTGAGTCTAAACTCATTACTGATCATCTGTCTGATTAATGAAAAGTCATTTCAAATACATCAAGGATTCACATTTCACTGACTGCACTGGAATATTAATGGAATTTTAATGGAATATTAATCCAGTGTAGCTTCATGTTACAGGTTTCTCATGGATTTGAGGGAAAATCTAAATGACATGAACTTTGTGTCTGATGTAGATCTGCTGATTTGATCATATAATATTTCTGTCATTAATTATTATTTCTCTACATTTATGATTATATCTTAATCTGTACAGATGATCCTCCCTCTTCACTGCATCCTGTTCTGATATCTGTTGGAATTATTGTGTTATTAATTATAATAATAACTTTGGGGATTTTGCTGAAAAAGAAAAAAACACAAGGCAAGTAATTAATCTTTTTGCTCATGTGTTTAGTTCAGTTTTTATATTTGTTCAGTTCAGTAACATTTAATCTGATTATTTTTTCTTTATTTTCAGAAAATCCTGCGGAACTGACTTCCTCTGATGTGACTATTAAAGCTCACAGTGCAGAAAGCAATGAAGAGGTAAAGTTGTGGGGAAAATGATTTGGTATAAAATCACAGGCATGATAAAGTCTCCTCCTGATTCAGATAGTGAAATATACTGCTGTGTTACAGGAAGAAAACTCCACAGTAACGGATGTTGAAGTAGAGAGAGACCCTGTGGTGTATTCAGACATGAGGTGATCCAAACAATACAACAGAATCAGAAAGATCTTTATTGCCAAGTATGTTTCACATACGAGGAATTTGTTCTAGTACAGAAGCTCCACAGTGTAAACAGAATGGCATTGACAAGACATGAACACATATATAATAGACAGTTGTATGTACAGTGGATAATGTGCAAATTGAAATATAAATAAGTATGTATAAATAATGTAAGAATAGAGTTTCTTCTGTGTATGTCAAGTGTTCATCAGATGGATTGCCTGAGGGAAGAAACTGTTACTGTCTCTTGTCGTTCTGCTGCTCAGGGCTCTGTAGCGTCAGCCAGATGGCAACAGTTCGAAGAGTAAGTGTGCTGGATGTGAGGGGTCTAGAGTGATTTTCTTTGCCCTTTTGCTCACTCTGGAGAAGTACAGGTCTTGAAGAGTGGGGAGAGTTGTGCCATTGATTCGCTCAGCAGTCCAGACTACCCTCTTTAGTCTTCTGAGGTCAGATTTGGTAGCTGAGCTGAACCAGTCACTGAAGTGCAGAGGATGGATTCGATGATGGCAGTGTAGAACTGTTTCAGCAGATCCTGTGGCAGGTTGAACTTCCTCAACTGACGAAGGAAGTACAACCTCTGCTGGGCCTTTTTCACAATGGATTCTATGTGAATGTCCCACTTCAGGTCCTGGGAGTGGTTCCCAGAAATCTCCACTGTCTTGAGCATCTTCAGCTCCAGGTTGTTAAGACTGCACCAGACAGCCAGCCGTTCAACCTCCAGTCTGTAGGCAGACTCGTCACCGTCCTGAATGAGGCCGATCATTCAGGACGGTGATCATATTTGCTCATCACATTAACACGTGTGCTGTGGTTCCTGAAAACTACAGTTCCTTGTTCATTTTAGCTCACACAGATCTGTTCCCTGGTTTTAAAGGGCGTCGTCCTTGAATTACATTATAAATTATATTTCTTATATACAACTACAACTCTGCCACCTGCTGTTCATAGTGCAAAAGTCTACACACCCTTTATTTTTTGTACAAATTTAGAGGTGTTTATTTGATGTGTTCTGAGTTCATTTGTGAGAAAAGAAAAACTTGGTTTTATTACTGACACAAACAAATATTAAGAAACATTAAAAGTTACAGAGAAAATGAAAATGTTCCTAAAAGTGTTCAGTAATAGAGTCAAGTTCAGACAAAACCAAGTGTTCAGAAGACGTTGTGTGAACTTCTCCAAGACCCAGAAAACCTGAGAGAACTGATCCAGGTTTAAAGAATTAAAGTGATTTAGTTTATTTTTGTTTACTGTTATTTTATTATTATAATTAATTTATTAAACAATTTATTATATTTGAAGACTTTTGCTATTAATATTACAGAGATAAAAGAATAAATATCAAATCTGATCATTTAAAACAATCAGCCAACAACAATCATGTTCTTTTACTGTCACCTGAATAAATATTTTTTTATATAAACTGTTTTTACCAAACCATAAGACAAGAACTGATCTCCAAGAGCTTTTAACAGGATCTAACTTTTCTTTTCTTAATATTAGTTAAACACAAAACCACTAATAATGTGTCATGTCATTTATAAAAGATATTAATATTTACTAGTTTTAATCACAGAATCATGATGAGATGTGATAAAGTGTCAAGAGATGTGATAAAGTGTCAGGATAATAAAATAATCTCAGTAAATAAGAATCTATTCAGATATCAGCTACTAAACATGTATATTGTTATCAGGATTTTCCTTTTCATCTCTGTACATTTAAACAGAGCATTAAACAGTTTAAAGAAGGTGAATAATGTGATTTTCAGTGAGAAGAGAAAGTTGATGGAAAGTTTATCTTACCATAAAGAGCTCAGTAAAGTGTCCGGGTCTGATGATGACGATGCCCTTTTAAAACACATCCATGTGATGACAAATATATTGACATGGTCAACAATTAGCATTGTTCTCTAGCAGAAAATCAGGTTACATAATATTTCTAATTGTTTAACAACATTACTCACTCACTCATTTTCTACCACTTATCCGAACTATCTCGGGCATCATCGGGCATCAAGGCAGGATACACCCTGGATGAAGTGCCAACCCATCGCAGGGCACACACACTCTCATTCACTCACGCAATCACACACTACGGACAATTTTCCAGAGATGCCAATCAACCTACCATGCATGCCTTTGGACTGGGGGAGGAAACCGGAGTACCGAGGCACGGGGAGAACATGCAAACTCCACACACACAAGGTGGAGGCGGGAATCGAACCCCCAACCCTGGAGGTGTGAGGCGAAACGTGCTAACCACTAAGCCACCGTGACCCCTTTTTTCAACATTACTTTCATTCTATTTGACCTTCAGGAGCCACCGCCTGCATTCTTCTAATGGTGGACATGAAGGAAGTGAATAGTTTTTGTCTCTACATGGGGCGGTGCGATAACGTGACGCAGACGTGACGATGACACTGACGCTTTCAAGCTGATTTACATTAAAAATCCAAATTTCAGGAATCCAATCCAGAATTTCAGGATTAAAAAGGAGAAAGTACAGATTAAGCAGTGAAATTTGAACACTCAGAATTCACAGCTTGCAGAAATCACCCAATTGCAAATGCGGATGCCCGCATTACCCGTGAGCCTCAGCATCCGTTGCTATGGAGACGGAGCCAGTCCGCTTTGCGATTTGGTGATTTCTGCAGGCTTTCAGGGTTTCACGAATTCTAAGTAGGGTTGCAAAGGGCGGAATCTTTCCACGGGAACTTAATCTGGGGAATTTTGGAAATATTCAAAATTTTAAACTTTACGGGAATTTATGGGAATTTATGGGAATTTACAGGAATTTATGGGAATTAATTGGAAATTTATATAAACTATATTATAGAAACATAAATAAACATTTTGTTTGGTCATAAGCAGACATGCATGCAAGGTATTACAAATTTTAAAAACGACGACTTGACTGATTTAATTGTAAGTATAACTTTAATTGATTATTTTACTGAGTAACACAAAAGCATAATGAACATTATTATGCTTGTAATAAACATAATAAACTTAATAATTGTAATAAACATTTTATAGAGGATTTTTTTATTTCGGGGGAGTGAGTGTGTATGTGGGGGTGGGGGTCATCAAATTATCTGTGCATCTGGTAACATTCCTAATTTACTGCTTAATAAGAGTTAATAAGGTAGTTATTACGTTTAGGTATTGGGTACAATTAAGAATGTAGAATAAGGTCTTGCAGAATAAGGCATTAATATGTGCTTAATAAGTACTAATAAATAGCCAATATTCTATTAATATTCATGCTAATAAGCAACTAGTTAAATGACCCTAAAATAAAGTGTTACTGTGCATGTTATGGAAGAATGTAAGTACCTGCAGTACCTGAATGTAAGTACCTCCATTGAGGCCCTCCAGTAAGCAGTGTGCTGTGTGCAAGTGGGTACAAATTCAACTTAAATTGCATTAAATCTTGTTTTAAACAAAATTATGCTGTTAAGATTTTTTTTAACTACATTTAATTCCTTGTTATAGGCAACTCTGCATTTTGTTTATTTCCATATATTCCCGTTAATTCCCATGGAAAGTTTCCAGCCTTGAAAATTTTGCAACCCTAATTCTAAGTGTTCAAATTTGATCATTACATTCAAGTAAAATTACCGGGGAAGTGGTTTAAGCGCAATGAAGGAGAATAAATAAAACGGATGGTCATGACTAGAGATGAGCCGGATATCTCTGCTCGGATTGAATGAAAATCATCATTGGGTAGCTGATTGTGTCAGCGTTCTGTGATAGGCTAGTCACAGCGCCCCTCCCCTACACACATACAGATGTATTATGTTGCTGTGTCTCACTCTGCTCACTCACAGTCACACACAGAACAGCTCTCTGTCTCTCCCTCAGTCGGTTCGCGGGTCTTTTCCGTTAACGTTTAGGGTTTCTTCAGCTTTTTACATCGGGTTGTAACGTTAATAATACGTACTTACTAACCAGTAGAGTTCTGGTAAACGAGGGGTTCGTTCAGACGTGGTGCTTGCTTGGTAGAATGCGACTCGCATTGCGTCTCTGCCTTTCGGAGATTTTTTTCTTTTTTAAACCTTCAGCTGTCTCTAACCAGTAACCAGACACTGAGTGTCTGACACGTTTTTGCTGTATTTCATAAAAACATAAAGGTAGTAAGCTAGTGTTATAAATATCACAAATTAATTATTAAGCTACAGACACACACTCACCCACACACCTGGTGTGGAAATAAAAAAATAAAAAAGAACCAAAAAAAAATAAATAAAATCACACTGATCATAAAAAAAATTAAAAGTTAAAAAGAAAGTTATGTTGTTCATTACATTTTACTTCATAATTGCACTGCATTGTTTTGTTTTCATTGTTGCAAAACTTGTTCTGTAATATAGTTCGTTTGCTATCGTGATCAAAACCATTGATCTGAAGCTCAATCCTGATACTGTCCTGTAAATATTTTTCTAATCAGCAATAAATATAACAATTTCTGATCAACCCATATCAATTGCATGCTTAAAATAACATACCGGTTAAAGCCCCGCCCATTTCAAGACAAGCCCTACTTCCGGGTTAGGCCCCACCCACTCCGAGTACAGATACAGATACAGATAATGCATATGGTTAACAGATACAGATAATGCTGTACTCGCTCATCCCTAGTCATGACATCGTATTGTTGAATTATCAAGCACACTTTCATGTTTGTGTGTTGAAAGAAAGATGAGGAGATCATTAAAAGAGAATCGGCGGTTGGTCATCAGGTAGTTTTAGCTGACGTCTTCAACATAGTAAAAGTAGAAAAGGCTCATGGGTAATGTAGTATTTAGTTTACTGTCCGATTTGACATACCAAATAGATGGATAAAGCGGCTTTTCTCAGAGAAGAACTACATATCACTCCATCCATGTCTTCAATCATCTGTGCTACTGCTTTTTGGAATACTTCTGATGCTGACGATATTCCTGAAGGTAAACGCAGGAATCTGTATCTTCCTATAGGCGTATTAAATGTACACAACTTGGAGCTTTCATTGTCCAATTTGATCTGACAGAACCCTTGGTTGGCATCAAGTACTGAGAATATTTTGGCATTTGGCATGTTTGCCACAACTTCTTCTACCATGAGTAGAGGATAGTGTTCATGATTGATTGCCTTATTTAAATCTAGTGGGTCGAGGCATATGTGAATTTTGTCTGGCTTGACAATTGTTACCATGCTGCTTACCCAATCAGTTGGCTCTGTTTGTCTTTCTATTACTTTCATGTCTTCCATCCGGTGCAATTCTTCAATTATTCTTTCTTTCAATTCAAGAAACTTTTCTTTCAAACTCTTTCAGAATGTCATCATCATTAGCAGACACTTCATGTATCTCTTTTATCATGCCTAATGTCTGACATGTGGCTCTTCCTAATATATTGCAGGAGCATCTTTTTCCACAATCTGGAACAGAATCTTGTGATATTGACCTTTGTACTCACAGGTTAGCTGTTTCTGTCCCAATGGTGACATTTGGTGTCCAGAGTATGTAATTAACTTGCATGTGGATTTTAGAGCTTGTCCATTATGTTCAATGAGTTGAAAGTTTTTAATGAGATAACGTTGCATTCTGCACCAGTGTCCAGCTTGAATTTCACGTGTTTGCCTCTTATCTTGAGCACTTCAGACCACTCTTCTTTTTCTTGGAAGTCAGTAGTGACAGACTGTACGTTTTTTAGCTTGTTTCTCTGAACTTCTAGTGTGCCCAGGAACATATTTTTGTCACCTTCCTCTGTCTGTTCAAGCGTGTGCATTTTACTGGGGTGTTTTCGCCCATTTTTGCACATTTTTGAGAAGTGATTCTTTTTATTACATTGTCTGCACGTTTTCTCTGTTCGTGTTTATAACCACATCTGTTGCACTTTATGTCGTCACACGAATCACTCCTTATTGGCGCTAATGTGAGATCTGCTTCTCTTAGCAATCTGGCTTGTACTGTGTCATCTCTTATGCCACAAACAATTCTGTCTCTTATTAGTGAATCATGCAATTCTCTAAGACAGTGGTGTCAAACTCAAATTCACAGTGGACCAAAATATAAAACTGAGATAAAGTCATGGGCCAAACTGAATATTTACTGAAAAATTAACTGCAACTGATATGTAATGTTCAACCTTTTTCATAAGGAAACAAAATTTAGCTTTGCTTGAACACAGGATTTGGAACAACCAGAGCTTGATATTACAAACACATAAGAAACTAAATTTGAAATAAAAGACACATCAGTGGTGTTCATTTTTTATTTAAATAAATAAAATAAATGATGCCTCTCATCATATCATTTTAAGTTCCTTTTTGAAGTGGATCTTTTTCAAAACCAACAACAAAACAACCAAAAATAATAATTCCATTCAATGAAAATCCAACTTTTCGACTATTAACAGTTCATGCCTTGGAGTAGAAAAAGAGCATAAAGAAAACATATTCAAACTCAGTTTGCTACACTGGCTTAGTGGTTAGCATGTTCGCCTGACAAAAAGTAGAAATTGTAGAAATATTATACTGATTGTTAGAATTAGATTAAATAAAAATAGAAAATAAAAAATGCAAATTGTTTTGGTTTTGACTTCATTTAATGATCACTAATAAAATTATTCATGCATGAAAAAACATTCTTGTGATTATTTTATTGACTTTTAAATTTCTCACTTCTATTGAAAAAACGTGTTCAAATAAGCAAATAAACATGAAAGAAAGTTACTCCCAATTTCACATAAAGTGTTTTATTCCTTTTACACTAACAGCAGTTTACAGACATAATATCATTATATATCATTATATATATATATAATGTTATGATGTCTTATATATATCAGACATTATATCATTATTCCATCCTCCCAATTACACTCATGTTATAAATTATTTAAAGCGAGTGATGACAATAAACCCAACTCAACATGCACGTCATTTCCAGTCGATTCTGAGTGGACAGTGTTAAAAATAATAACGTGAACATTAACACATTATAGCCTGCTTATAAAGGTCAATGTACACAAGATTAACCTGGATTAATAAACCGTTCTCCCCAATAGACGTAATGGGAGTATCAGCTAAAGCCATAATCACACTGAGGTCTTCACTCACCACAGATATACTGTGTGTGATATTTATTGCGCGTAAGGCCTTTAAACACAGGAATTTTATAGGAATGGTTTCAAAATAATAAATAATTTAAATCTTGTAGAAGTTTCTTATTGGAATTCTTTATGATTTATTGGCAAGGAATATGTGATATGTATCTGAAAACTCATATAATTAATCTCCTGAAATCGGTTATTTATCATTGAACAGCGGGGAAGTAAAATCTGTACAAGACTCTCTGTGTGTGTGCGCGCGCATGTGTGTGTGTTCTCTTTACTCAATATGCTTATTGTGTTTTAAGCTTGATATTTGAAAAGGGGATTTTTGACCCTCAGGCTTTTCTGTGTGAAGACGTATAAAGTTGCCTGGAAATTGGTGTCCAATTTCAAGACAATAATAGTGTCAATTATATAAAAATGAAATGCGTGAGTAAGTGAGTGGAAATTTAACAAACAATAGTAGAAACATGAAATACATCAAACTAAATAAGTAACTCATAAAGAAATGTGTACAATATATTCTTTACGTCTACAGATCAATTGTAGGAATTATGTCCTTATTGTAAACAGCAGTGTTGTGCTAGTTACTAAGAAATAGTAACTAGTTACCGTTACTAGTTATTTCATTCAAAAAGTAACTCAATTACTTTGTTGATTATTTACACCAAAAAGTAATGCGTTACTGTTAAGTCACTTTTCAGTTACTTTTTTAAAGAACGTTCTTTAATGATCCCATTAATGCCCTTTTATGTGTTATGGTCTATAATATATACTCTATACAAACACAAAACTCACTTAAACACAAAAAGTAATTTTTAAATACTATTTTATTTAAGTCAGACCAGCACAAACTGAATATATCACAAGGATTTCTGAAATAAATAACAAAACAAGCTGAATAATATATTCAGAATCAAAAAATAAAGTGGCTTCTGTATCGTTTTTATGATTTATTATTTTATGATCGCTTTAGTTTTTGTCTTTATGCTAACTAAAGTTAAATAATGAGCATATTTCCACTTTGAGAAACTCGTCTTGCTCTCGCCTTGACTCACCATTACTGCCGCACATACATGAATACACGGAAACACACCCACAGTGCGCCATCTTCGTGTTTACAGTGGTCAACCAACCCTACAATCAACCAACCCTACAATCCTACATCCACCAACCCTACAATGCGTCGCTGCTGTAAACGGGTTAGACTGTAGGCTACACTTAAATGAATTAATTTAAAAAAGTAACGCACCATACGGTAACAGTAACGGAGTTACTTTATTTAAAAAGTAACGTGTTACGGTATTAGTTGCTGTCAAAAGTAACGTCGTTACAGTGACGCGTTACTGCCTAACACTGGTAAACAGCAGATGGTGCTGTTGTTTAACACTGTTCTCTTTTTATGCCTCATCTGCTTTCAAAATATTGTCTTAATTACAGCTTTTATTCATATTTAATCCTTTTAAAATCCCAGTCATTTCTACATCTTAATAAACTCATTCATCTTTGTTGTAACTGACTGCCCCATCATTTATTTGTGTGTGTGTGTTTGTGTGTGTGTGTGTGTGTGTTGGGTGGGTGTGGTAATTATATTGTCTTAGTGATAAGATGCACACACAGATGCCTCAGCTTGGTTAACCAAGACACTCTAATGAGGTCCCTGTTGGTCCTGTGTCGTTAGTGATTTACAAGAAGTCTAGGCGAAGTCAGCAGATGGTTGTGTTTACCAACTCCCACATCCTCCCTCTCTCTCTGTCTCTCTCTCTGTCTGTCTTTCTTTCTCTCAAAATGGAGGATGAAGCTCCTGCATTAATAGTATCCCATGGAAACAACTTCACAGTTCTTAGACAAAACTAAACAGCGACCAGACACAGCTTGGACTGTGTTGAGCAGCTAATAGCTGGTCAGAATAAACTGGATTTTAATCAGGAAAAGTAAACACACTGTATGGTTTTCTTCTTACACTACACATTATTTAGAGATTGATGATGGCTGGAGACATTTTTTAGATACTTGCATGTTTGATGTATGTTCAGGTTTACACTAGGAACTGAAATAACATCTAGAATAGAATAAACTAAAAGAAATGTGTTTGGTAAACTGAGATGAACAGGCTCCCACAGTGTTGATAACAGAATCTACTCCTCCTCCACTCCAATCCCTCCCTTGTGTTGCTAGGACTCAGTTCAATTCAGTTCAACCGATTCGTGTACGTTAAGTCCTGTTTATAAAATGTAGTGTAGATTATAAAGCAAAATGAGGACATGTTTTCCACACCACCGGTTGAGTCTGCTTTGCCTCTTCTTGTCAGGTAAGCATTATAATGTAGCTGCTATTTATTATATAAGTGATAGAATCAGAGGATGATGAGCTTCTTTATAAAAGCGTCCAACTTGTTGAAACACTACACACTCCTCCTCCAGTCTGGTTTTAGATGGTTCATGTTTCATCTTTATGCATAATTTAAAATTTGACATAGAGTAGAATGTTGTATGAACAGCAGATTATTATTATTATTATTATTATTATTATTATTATTATTACTTAACCTTAACAAAAGAACATTTACTTTTAACAGTTTACCATCAAGCTAAAACCCCACTGAAGGACATTAATGAAGCATAAAATACTCAGAACAGGAACAAAAGCACTAATTCTCAAGTAATTAATAGAATATTTTGGGTTTTCACCACACAGACTTCCTATTGCTTCTCGGCAGATGGAGATTTTTTGACTTTCAAATTCAGCTTTGAAAAAACTTGGACTGGTTTGTAAAATGATCCCTGGTAATGTGTGCTTTGTAGGAGTGTCTCTTTTTAATGCTCAACAGAAATAAAGGGATCTTTTGAGAAGGTCTATAACTGTGTGTGTAAACAGTGTTTGTGATGTGACAATACACTGGAAATCATCACAATACTTTACAGAATAGAAATCTAATCTAAATCCCCATAGTGATCTGTTGTGCACTTTAGATTTATTTATTCTGGATCTTGATCTAAACAGCATTTCCTTAGTTTAGGGTCGAATATATTTAGACAGGAAATGAGGAAACAGTGAGTAATTGGAGAGGAAGGCAAGCTGTGTCCAGATAGGAATTTCCTGGTATAAAGTGTACAGTAAACACATTCTGTCCTTGATTAAAGCCAGAAGGTCTTTCACATTGAATTTACCCTCACAACATACTTCAGTGTTTTGGAAAAAAATAATGAATGTTTCCATTACTGTACAAAGTCAAATGGTCAATCTGAGGTGTTTTTTATGGCTTAAACAATTTGTAAGGAATAAAACAGAAACTAAACCATAAAATTATTAACCAAAAATTATTTTTAAGCTGTAACACTAAGTGGAATGTTTTATTTGACAGTAGTAGCAATTTTCTCAACAGATACTTTTTTCTTTTAAAATTTATTAAAGAAATATTCAGCAGCAGCATCGTTGCTTTTTTAACCTATTCAATATTACTCACAGGAGACATTATTTACGAATGTGTTTTTAATATTTTATGCGTTAAGTAAAGTACAATATGTTATTCAGTCTGCTGAATGGCATCACTGTGTCTCCCAATTTGTGTTGTTTGAATATTTAAAGCACTTAATATTTAACCAGAACTGTGTTAAAGCTGTATTTTATCAAACACCAGATCAACCACAGAAACAGAAATAAATACAGAAAACACTGTTTATAGACATACCAGCCAAAACTGTAGAGGAAGGAGTATTCAGATTCAAATGTGATTAAAAAGAATAGAGGAAATGCAAAAAAAACACTCATTTAAAGACTTATTTATGTATTAGATATGTGCTTTACTTTGCCTGTGTAGAGTTTGGTGTCTCATGTGTTGAGTGGAAATTCAGTAGGTGAGTAAACATCACAGTGGGATTTTAGCCGGTTAACCACTAAAGCAGCGAGGTGTTGTGCATAAAGTCTCAGTTCTGTGCATAGTTGCAGTATAACAATAAACGGAAACTAAGTGAGAAACTGCACAGTCATCTGAACAATACACAAAAAAACTGGATTTTACATAAAGTTCTACAACAAACAAAACCAGGAGTTAAATGTGAAATAAATTTCTGATCATAAAGCACAGAGGATCAGATGCATTAATAATACAACTGATTTCTACATGCAGTTAATCACTGTGCTCATGATAAACACATGAATATGAGTAAGGGCTGGATGTAGAGCCTTTTCTGTGCTTGAGCTTTAGCTAAATCACATTCACCGTGACGTGAAGCTACAACTAGGAAAAAGCAAAGCCACTGTAAGAACAGCAGATATAGACTATAATTTCAAGACAATTATAATTGGCATAATCATACTAACGATTAATATTCATATCATTCATATCATATTATTTAAAAATGTATTACATGTGTATTTCAATTCTAAGGTTCAATATAGCTAGTAGATGCTGTCAGAGGTTATTGTTATTGTACTGGCTATGAATCTACTGTTTTAATAATGGTTCTATTGTGAAATTCACCTGATCAGTTGGCAGAGTTGTTCGGACACATTTATATTTATTCAGAGAGACACTAATAAAATCACACAGTTGGTTATGTCAACTGTTGAATTTGTGTTTTTATTGCACTTTATTGACGGTCCCTATTTTTTAGTTACGTAAATAATCAGTATATGTTCAGAAATTTTTTCCTACATGTTAGAATGTGTTCATGTGTGTTCTTCTGATCAGGAATACATTAAAATCTGAATATTAACCCTGTTTAACTTTAATAAAAGAGACACAATGTAACTTCATCACATATCACATATACATCACACATTATAATATGGATTATGAGTTTGTGTGTCAACTAAAAGCAGGTATAAATCAGCACTACTGTATGTGTTATATGAAATGCTGTGTTGTAATCTCAGTGTATATAGTAAAGTGCATACATATATATATATATATATATATATATATATATATATATATATATATATATATATATATATATATATACTGTATGTTATCAATATATAATGAAGAGATGCTTATGGATATTTGTTGTATATTTCTTTATTGTGTAAATATTTTTACAGAATATGACAGTAGAAAGTTCTGAGTGTGAAGTGATGTTGAGGTAAACAGGCTGTTCTGTGTATTTACATTATGTGGAACTGGGTGTGGCCTTTTTTTATAAACAGTGTTTGTAAGAATTTAGTCCTTTTTTTGCAAACCTGATAAACTGCACTAGTTACCATCAAGAGAAAAATAAAGTACAATCTCGATCAATTCTGTTGATCATTTTATCATCTATTTATGTTATTTATTTTTATTTTTAAGTGTCAGCAAAACAATTTAATTTCAATTTTATATTTAATGTTATTGAGGCCATGATAAATAAAACATAGAATTGAGGGACGAAGTACTTTCTTTTTCTCATAACTATAAGTATTAAAATTATAATGTAAGTAATGAAAATTTCACTGTCCGTCTGCCACCAACCAGTTTCTCTAAAAAACAACCACCACCCAAAAAAACATTGACTGAGACTCAGTGGAATTTAGATTTAATGAAAACATTTAGGGGAAAAAAAACAGCAAAAGATTTCAGCTATAGATTTGTTCATTAGCACTACATAAGTTACTGACTTGCTGAAAAAATGTTCATGTTGCATAAATGATAAATTATGAATCGTATTTTCACAGCTTGGTGTTGAAAATCCTTAAAATCTATTTTTGGCTGTTTGAACAAAAGGTTCAGGAGATGAGAGGGTATAAACACACAGAGTGGTTTTAGTCAATTTAAATTGTTTATTTTATAATTTATTGATATTTAAAGTGCTTTATTACGACTCATACACGAGATCTCAGACTCAGTGCTGTTTTTCTTTCAGAGATCTTCAGCTCTATTGGTGACTCTTTAGTTCAGGAGGTGTTCGGTGCTGTAGGCGACTCTGTTACGTTTTCTTTACATGTTCCTGTTTCTGGGACTATAATTTATAAAGATGAAACAGTTGGACTGGTGTTTAATAATCAAAGTGAGATAAACGGTGAGACGTTTGTGAATCGTCTTCATTGGCACAATCAGATTGGGTTCTTCACTCTCTCAGACCTGAGACCAGATGATTCAGGACTTTACACAGTTGAGAGCACTAAAGTCCAAAAGGGAAAACAGGAGTATCATCTGGATGTGTACGGTGAGTTGGTTTCTCACAGAATTTGCACAGAAACAATAAAGAACCTTAAATTATTCACTTCTCAGGTTGTTCATGTTGTTTCTGTACAGAGAGAGTTTCAGCTCCTCGAGTGAAGAAGACTTTCAGTTCTTCAGAGTTCTGTTCATTACTGTGTTCTGTGAGGAACGTCAGAGGACTGAAGCTCGTCTGGTCTGAAGATCACATTTTATTAAACCAAACTATCAGCAACTCCACATCAAACACCGCACTGAGTCTACATCTAGAAATAAATAAGACGGACAAAGACAGACAGAGAAACTTTAGCTGTGTGGCTTCCAACCCAGTCAGTAAGGAGACGACTACATTCAACGTCACAAAAGTCTGCTCTCTGAACAAAGGTAGGAGACGAGTCTGCAGAGTTCACACACTGTCTGTTAGGAGGTCAGAATAGACACCGGGTGATGAGTACATACTAATCACTGTGTCATGTTATTATAGTAAAATAAGTTTAATGTTTCAGAGAGAATATTAACATAAACCCATCAGATCTTCTGGCCAATCAGAATGCAGCATTAATCAGCACTGTGGTTTGTGTAGCTTTGTTACAGATTGACCTCCATAATGACTCTGATATGATGTGAGGTGTGATAGTGACACAGTTATAATTATAGATCTCTGTCCTGAATCATTAACATTCTAGTCACTAAACATTTGTCCTTTCAGTGAACTGCTGATGCTTTAATCACCACTTCACATCCTCATGACCTGCTCTTAGTTTCAATTCTTTATCACTTTATCTAAATGTTTAATACACACGTCTCCCATGATCGGTTTAACGCTGACTCCTGATGTATAAAAACGTTTTCATGAACAGCTCTATAACATCAGTTCAGTTAAATCTGTTAGTCCATTCAATGATTATTAAATGAATAGAAACCCTGAATAATAGTTTGAGAGTTTGTACTGTTCATACTGTTTGCTTTGTGAGACACATTCAGTTTTAAATTCTTTGAAACACTTTTCATTTCAAAGAGCTACAAACAAGATCGATGTCTATTAGATTAAACACAGAAATATATTTAGATGCAGTTATTTTTCTCTGTTTCATCTCACCACAGATTCACACAGTGTGTGATCTTTATTAAGGTGTAAAGCCGACTTTAGAGGCACGTAACATGACCACACGTCCTGTGTTAGATGCTGAAATGAGTGGTTTCATTTAGAATAATTTATAATAAAACATCTTTTATTTAAACCCACATCCAGACTCTGAACCAGTGGCATGCACAGACCTGCAGTGGGGCAGGGGCGGAAGGACCAAAAAGGGCAATAACAAAAAAAGACAAAAATATTACTTCAAAAAACATGTATTTTTGTACAGATTCTAACTTATTTATGAAATTACCTGTATTTAAATGACTTCAGGGGGCATGGTGGCTTAGTGGTTAGCACGTTCGACTCACACCTCCAGGGTCGGGGTTCGATTCCCGCCTCCACCTTGTGTGTGTGGAATTTGCATGTTCTCCCCGTGCCTTGGGGGTTTCCTCCGGGTACTCCGGTTTCCTCCCCAGGTCCAAAGACATGCATGGTAGGTTGATTGGCATCTCTGGAAAATTGTCCGTAGTGTGTGATTGCGTGAGTGAATGAGTGTGTGTGTGTGTGCCCTGCGATGGGTTGGCACTCTGTCCAGGGTGTATCCTGCCTTGATGCCCAATGACGCCTGAGATAGGCACAAGCTCCCCGTGACCCGAGGTAGTTCGGATAAGCGGTAGAAGATGAATGAATGACTTCATCATGATTAATTGGAATGTCTCGCTCAATGGAGAGCAGATGTAGGTCAGAAAGCCTTCATTACACAGACTTCGAAGACTGGATTTCACAAGTTTTAACTTAGAAAATGACCTCTCAACTGTAGAAGTGGAGACAGGTAATGTTGCATAAATTTTTGGAAAGCCAGCTACTGGCTGACATGGCCCAAGAGAGCAGCAGAACTGTATGTAGTCGCTATTAACCTGTATTTTAAGCTGATCAACATGAGCTGGGTCTGTTGGAAACTGTAAGGCCAACAAGGATTGGTTAATGTCTTGTTCCCTGAATCTGGTATTCAATATCTGCTCCTGCAGCTCCTTCCTCTGTTATCTCTCTATAGTTTTCTTGACTCATCTCTTCTTGTACCTCCCGTTCCATCTCTTCCTCTTCCTCACTGAGCCTAATGTCTCCTTGTATTTCCTCACTTTCTTCCTCATTGGCTCTAACATCTCCTTCATCTTTCTCACTTGTCTCAACTGCTTTCCCTTGAATCTCTTCAATACTTTCCTTATCTGAGCTGCAGCTCTCTATGAAAAACAAATGGCCATATAATGAATGGAATTAATGGGGACTCCATTTTGGTCCCCACTGACTTTCAATATATGGACAAAACAAATCTTGTAAATATTAAACAGAAGAAAGTCATACAGAATTGAAACATATAGATGATTATGTGGCGGAGGGGAATATGCCACCGCCTTGTGGGGCAGATAACAAACCTTTGACTAAGGAAGACTGAGTGGGCAACAGGATCCTGGTCCTCCCACCCAATGCTTTAGGTCTCAGTATAACAAGTGGTTATATGTTGGTGTCTATCGTGTTGTCATGTGGGACTACAGATAAGGTGAAGTGGGCTTCAGGATCTCTCTTATTCACGGTGGTAGCCTGAAGTGTGTGTGGAAGTGTGGAGAATACTCAGGAAAAACCCACCCTCCCAGATCTAACAGGATAGATGAGACGGCCCCACTCCTTAGTATAAAGGACTCAGGTTAACTTACACACGTTCAATTAACTAACAAAAATATTTATTTAAATAAAAAACATTAATCTTATGAAACGGCTCAGAATTAAACCAATATATATAACAGTAAAGAAAATAAAAACAATGTGACTGTTTTAATTAAACCTTAAATAATCATGTTCTTTTGCCACACTGAAAATTTCACATTCACAATTAGTTTGAATTAAATCAGTTCACCTCAAATGTCAAAGAGTTCGTTTCAAAAATCTTGAGGAAATTATACTCAGTCCATTCACGAATCAAAATGTCCATTCACAAGTCAAAATGTCCATAGACTGGCTACGAATATATGAGTCTTTTTGTGGGAAACTCACGTCAGTTTCTCAAACAACAGTTTCTTTAAAGCACAGTTTTGTTTTGATACTTATTGAAAAGAAAAGGTAACTTGCTTATCAACCTTCAAGGAAAAACGAACAAATTATTGTACATCACCACCCTTGGGTCCTGGACTGAAGGGTGTCCGGATAGGCAGGGTCAGGGGCGTAGCCATCATTTAAAAAGTGGGGGGGACGAAATGTCTAGTGTTATGTTTTTTTTTTTTTTTTTCAATTAACCCTTGTGTAAATGACAGGTTTTATTTTTAATCATGCTTTATATGCATTATGATTATATATGATTATAAAACAGAAAGAAAGAAAGAAATAGAACAGCTTGCCACTGGGACAGTACCCTTAAAAGGACATCTTTGTACCTTATTTACATTTTTTACATTACCCATCATCCTTTGCACCCCGTCATCCACCATGTTTGTTTCCCGTCTTCACCTGTCTGTTCACCCGGACTCTATTTATACTCATCACCACTGTCTTCACTCATTGTCGGTTATCTAAGAGTTACTAAACATTGTGCAACACAATTCGGATACCATATGCCAACTTACACTGCTTGACATTTTTATAAAAAAGGAGTGAAGCGTTTTTTTTGCGGCTTTGAGCTCATCGTAACTGAATGCTGGACCGCGGGTGCGACTCGAGCTACAGTAGTGGGGGCGCGTGATGATGACGTGACAAGTGAGTGACTGATTGCCGTGAATGTCATGTACAGACTATCTTAAACTTTCTTGTCTCTTTGAATTTTAAATCACTCTGCATTTATATACATTGCTCCATTAAAACCTCAACATGTGGTGAACACAACTCTCCACTAAAAAAGTGAGGGGGACTAATTTACTTTTTATAAAAAGTGCGGGGGACATGCCCCCCGCGTCCCCCGCATAATCTACGCCCCTGGGCAGGGTACTGTCTCCTTAACTCTTTGATCCCCAACGATTGCCCTCGTGATCCTGAAAGACACAGCACGACCAGACGAGGCCACAATCCCGTCCAACGGTGATCAATTAGAGAAAACATCGAACACACGATGCCATCCCATGAATCAGCCAATAGTCCCCGCAACAGCATCCACTACGCCTTGAGTTCGTTTGGGCTAACAAAAATCTGGATGTAAATCACAAAAAGAACCCAAAAACACGGGGATATTCAACTTCCGCACCGAATAACTCAAATGACCTTAACAGGCCTGTTGTCCAGCCTCATTCACGAGCACAACAGAAAAACTTGCTACGTTGCTAATAATAACAGGCTCGTTAAGACGAACGGAGACTTGAAAGCACGTCAGGTAGCTTTGATGCATGTCATCTAAATGTAACTTCCTATGCTGATTAAGAAGTTCAAAATAAACTGCATAACTCTGTATAACTGCAAATAATCTTCATAAGCTCACAACTGCTCTTCTCCTTTTTACCTTCTTCTACATACATTTTTTCGCGCACGCGTCGGAGCAAAACAAAATGGCAGCGCCTGTGTCAAAATAAAAGTCCCCTCATAATTGAATCTGTATATCCACTACAATTAAATGAGAGAATAATCAATTTGGGTGATTTATTCATTTAACAAAAATGTCTAAAGTATTGTTTAGATGGTAATATAAGTAATAACTTACTAGCTTAAAAAACAAACATAAAAACAAACAAACAAACAAACAGTACCTTCATCTTTATTCTCTTTCCCCAGCCAACTTGTGAGAGGGATGCTACCTTTAGCTGCATCAGAGAGTTCCTTGTGTTTTTTTCTTTTGATCCTTTCTTTCCTTGGCATTCTATTAAATTTGTTGATAGACATAGAATGCACACATCAAGCAAAAATAAGGAGATGATATTAACAGTGATAATCAATAAGTTAATCATGTTGAATTCATGTTTAGTTTTGTTGATGTTGAAAACTTTATTTGAATTACATGGATGAAGCGTTAGCTATCATTAAATCAAAGATATAAATGTGTTTTACGTTAGAGTTGGACGTGGAATTAGATTTAATTTCACTAAATTAAGCTAATGACATGAGCACATTCTAAACTATGCTCGCGCCTATTAATGGCCTTGGATAAAAAAAGACATGTCAATGTCAGAAACGTGGCAGCAATCGAGTAATACTTATATTATAATTAATCATAAGTCCCATGCTACCGCAACATGGTGGTAGGATAAATGTACATTTCCCACGTTACCTGTCTGCTGCTCTTGTTTTGAAGACTCGCAACAGGAGGGGGGGTCGGAGGGGGGTCAGGGGGGGTCGGAGGGGGGTCAGGGGGGGTCGGGGGGGCTCCACCTCCGCGTAAATACGTCCGCCTAATTTATTTATTTTTTTTGTGTTGTGTTAATTATTATTGTTACTGGCAAATGGTATAGAAGTGTATTGTTATTTATAATAATAATACTACTACTAATAAGAGAGGGGCACTTTACACTTTTAGACAAAAGGGGCAGTCCCCCTCCCCCCGTGCATGCCAGTGCTCTGAACACTTGGACAATAATGATGCTGTTTAATTGCCACAGAATTGTGATTTAAACGGTTTATTTTTTTTTTTACAGGTACTCAGCCAAACCATATTACGATTCCAGTTGTAGTGTCTGTGATTTTACTCGTCTGTGTAATCGTGATGTTTGTGTATCTGAAGAAAAGGAAAAATGAAGCCAGTCGCCGTACAGAAGGCAGGTATTTGTGTTATTATGGGCCTTAAGTGCAAAAGCACTTCATCTATTTTAGTAAACATGATATTAGTTTCAGTGTTTAGGCCTTTACTGTTGAGTCAGTGTCTGTCAGTCTCTCATTATTGACCAATAAACAGTCTTTACTGACACTGTTATACATTTTTATCTTTGCAGACTCCTCTGCAACTGAAGGACTGAATGAAGAAATACAGTATTCTGAGATAAATCATATTAAACCCACTCAGGTCAGTGACCGATAGATTGACAGACAGTGACAACCCTTTTATAATCCTGCGTGTTCATGCTGTTAGCTTTGATTTAAGCAAAAATATTCTCTCAAACGAGTGTGGCAAAATTTACAGCATTTAATATTTAAGTTAAAAAAGTATGAATTGTCAAACAAGAACGATGCAATTTGTCTAATATATACATTTTATTTTATTTTTTTGGAATAATTTTTATCTCTTAAGAACAAAATGAGGATTGTGTTCATATTGTGTATTTAAACTGACTGAACAACAGACATGTATTATATAAAGTGTCTGTTACTTTCAGGTAAATGCACTGAAATTTCGGTCTCTCTCTCTTTTAAACAGACAAATATACGAGAACATGCCGATGAGGAAGTGTGTCAACTAACCACCATTTACGACCGAATTAGACCCGAGAGAACGTCAGAGAGCAGCACTCAATGAAACAGAGTTGAAGGATGTGAATATATTATATATTTAACACATTTTTAAATATAATTGTGTTTATGCAGACGCTCATCATTCACATAAAAGGAAGTTTTCTGCTTAACAGATGCCTTTTTTGTTTAATGCCACAGGCAATAATAATTTTCCATTAAGTTCTCTGAATTTCGTTACGAACTTCATTTATTTAAATAAACTCCTTATTCTACTACAAAAAGAGCGTTTGTATGATTGTTATTTCCAGTGTTCTGCTTTTCCATGTGCGTGTTCTGGCAGTTTGAACAGCAGCTGAATGTGACAGTGTGCAGCTGTTTCTTTATCTGATGTGGTAGTAAAACGCACAGAGAGGCACCACAGGATGTCATTAACACCAGGATAATGTCTTCAGTTCCTCTTTCATGCTGTGGGATTGAGTCCAGGTGGATTCTGTAATTCACTGAGATGAAATACAGGAGGAGAATATAGACAGACACACTGACAGACACACCGACACTGACAGACACACTGACACTGACAGACACACTGACACTGACAGACACACTGACATGCAGCAGACACACTGACAGACACACTGACAGACACACTGACAGACACACAGACAGACACACAGACAGACACATTGACAGACACACTGACAGACAGACACACAGCCCAACACATTGACAGACAGACACACTGACAGACACACTGACAGGGACTGGGGTACTGACACAAATAAAAAAATCTTCATTTTTCCAATTTTTCATTTTTTATAAATTCACTCTGTAAAAATGTTGAAAACAACAACCATCAGTTCGGAGTTAAACCCTGTGCAGTTATAGAGATGAAACATACGTATGTTCTGTCATTTTAATATTTTTTAATACACCTGAATACTTTATACACCTTCGTGTGTTTAAGGTCAGTATGGTTTCGTTTTGTCACTCAGTTCACCTTCGCCTCCAGCTTTACAGGATTTGCATGTGAATTTGCATAACCAGTATTTTACCTGTGAACTCCACAGAACATCCAGCATCATGTGTAAATATTTTAGACGTGTGTGTTTGTCAGTTAAAAGTTGTGCTGTAATAAACTGCATAACAAAAGTCCTGTTGTTGCTCTAATCTTCTGCTCACACTCACACACAACAAAGTGATGGTTGATTTTCACATGACTTCAGTAACCAAGCAACAATTGATTGAGATTTCTGACAAGATTAGATGTGATGCTGTTATACATTCAAAACGCTTAATGATTTCTAGGTGTGTGTGTGTCTGTGTGTGAGCGTGAGAGTGTGTGTGTTGTGTGTGTATCTGTAAGTGTTGTGTATGTCTGTGAGTGTGTGTATTCATGTGTGTGAGCGAGAGTGTGGGTGTGGGTGAGCGTGAATGTGAGTGTGAGAGTGTGTGAGCGTGTGTGTGTCTGTGAGTGTGTGTATGCGTTTGTGTGTGAGTGTGAGAGTGAGCGAGAGCGTTAGTGTGAGTGTGGGTGTGTGTGTGCGTGTGTGTTGGTGTGAGTGTGAGCGTAAGAGTGTGTGAGCGCATGTGTGTGAGCGCATGTGTGTGTGCGTGTGTGTGAACGCTCCAATATTTATTCAGTTCCACACACTTTAGTTCCTACCTGCAGTTTGTTCCTGTTTAACATTGACACTGAACTGTTATCTTTCTATAAATGTGTATAGAGACATCAGGGTGGAATTTAAAGCTCAGGAGGAAGAAGCAGATTGTTATTTGCGGCTTTTTATTTCGCTCTGATCACTGCATTGATTAGAAAACAAACAAACAAAAACAAACAAACACTGCACTGGTCATAAGGTGACCAACACAATTAGACTAGAGACTAACTAGAAGCAACAGGAGCGACTTCATTACTTCAGTGTTAAACGTTTTAAACGTGTTAAATGTTAATTGTGCTGAAGCAGAAACAACATTAAACTATAACTCCACATTAACACATAATACAAACATGTCTCAGTCTCTGTAATCTGATTTTAACACAAATTTCATGTTGAAAATCTTAAGGCTTTGTATTGAGACACTTCATTACTGTAGTGGGTCAAAGGATTTAAACTGTCTCACACTTCAGCACTTCCTGTGTATTTCACAGAAAACCCCCAGTTCTATGTGGCTACGTCCTCAGTGTTGCAGGTGTGTGTGTGTGTGTGTGTGTGTGTGTGTGTGTGTGTGTGTGTGTGTGTGTAAACCAGCCACAGTCTCACAGCCTTTTTCACAATGTGCACTATGTGTTAATCCTGTGGCCTGCATGTGCATGCTCTAAAAACATCTGACAAAATTTACAGCATTGAATCTGAAATTAAAAAACCATAAAAGCTCACCAATGCAAGAGCAATGCAACGTGTCTGGACCTATACCGTTATTTATTTATTTATATTAAATAGCTTTTATCTCTCTGGGGGCACGGTGGCTTAGTGGTTAGCACGTTCACCTCACACCTCCAGGGTTGGGGGTTCGATTCCCGCCTCCGCCTTGTGTGTGTGGAGTTTGCATGTTCTCCCCGTGCCTTGGGGGTTTCCTCCAGTTTCCTCCCCCGGTCCAAAGACATGCATGGTAGGTTGATTGGCATCTCTGGAAAATTGTCCGTAGTGTGTGATTGCGTGAGTGTGTGTGTGCCCTGCGATGGGTTGGCACTCCGTCAACGGTGTATCCTGCCATGATGCCCAAAGATGCACAGGCTCCCCGTGACCCGAGGTAGTTCGGATAAGCGGGTGAGAATGAGTGAGAGCTTTTATCTCTTAATAACAACATGCTTTTAGCTGATGGCTTTATGGTTTATGTTCTTGTGGTCTTCTGTCATCTGTTATGATGTTTTATTGATGATCTTTTTAATGTTCCAGTTTCCTGCACACAATCTCAAAATACTGTGTGTTTTTGTTTTTAAGTTATTTTACTGTTTTCTGAGCACTTAATAGAAATATTAATAAATCCATCTAGTCTGTTTTAAACACAAACTCCTTCATCTGTGTGTTTTTATTAAAACCTTTTAACACCTGCTGCCACCTGGTGTCTAAAACTGGTGTCTGGTGTCTATTTTTGTCATTAATATGATTTTGTGCTGTTTTTGTCTCCAGTTTGTTTCTGTGACTGTTGTTTTATTAATAATTTGTTTAGAGAAATAAAATTCTGTTCAGTTTAATTAATAAAAGATGTTTAATGTTAGAGAAGAATTCTGATGATCTGAGTGAAAAGACTGAGTTTTAGTTTTATTAGCTTTTTATTCTGACAGTAAGTGAAGTTTTATGATTGTGTCATTAAGTTTCAGTCATCAGATCAACACCAGTCACATTAGTGCTGACAAAATGAAGTCAGGACTCTACAGTCTGTTCTGATTTTTATAAATATATATATATATATATATATATATATATATATATATATATATATATATATATATATATATATATATATCTATGTGTGTATATATATATATATATATATATATATATTATTGCTGTAATAAATGATTGTGGTTATTATATCACACAAAGGTGTACAGAGTTGTTTGTAATTCATTTATATTCTGCACAAAAATCTTTATGCACTTTATATATTACAGAAAAAACAGAGACAATAAAAGAATTAGAGTTCAGTAAGAAACAGATGATTAGAAATCACACAAATTTTCTAAACTTCTGGGGGGTTTCATCACCTCTCTAAAGCAGATCATCAGTTTGTCATCAGTATTACAGGACAAGCTTCTGTAGGTAGAGTTCAGAGAAATGCAGTATATTAGTTGTGTTTTGTGCAGATTTAGTTTTTGGAGAGTAAAAGGAGTTTTCATATATTCATATATTTCATATATATTTAATTTAAAATGCTTTATTATGACTTAAAATGCTTTATTATGATTATGAGATCTATACACAGATCTCAGACTCAGTGCTCAGTGCTCAGTGCTTCAGTTCTATTGGTGACTCTTTAGTTCAGGAGGTGTTCGGTGCTGTAAGCGACTCTGTTACATTTTCTTTACATGTTCCTGATTCTGGGACTATAATTTATAAAGGTGAAACAGTTGGACTGGTGTTGAATAGTCAAAGTGAGATAAACGGTGAGAAGTTTGTGAATCGTCTTCGTTGCCACAATCAGAGTGGGTTCTTCACTCTCTCAGACCTGAGACCAGATGATTCAGGACTTTACACAGTTGAGAGCACTAAAGTCCAAAAGGGAAAACAGGAGTATCATCTGGACATGTACAGTGAGTTGGTTTCTCACAGATTTTACACAGAAACAATAAGGAACCTTAAATTCTTAACTTCATGTTGTTTCTGTACAGAGAGAGTTTCAGCTCCCCAGGTGATAAACACAACCAACAGTTCTTCAGAGTTCTGTTTATTACTGTGTTCTGTAAGGAACGTCAGAGGTCTGACGCTCGTCTGGTCTGAAGGCCACGGTTTATTATACCAAACTATCAGCATCTCCACATCCAACACCACACTGAGTCTTTATCTAGAAGTAATCTTCAGCTGTGTGGCTTCCAACCCAGTCAGTAATGAGACGACTACAATAGACGTCACAAAAGTCTGCCCTCTGGACAAAGGTAGGAGACAAAGGTGATGCTTAAATTAAACCTGTTGTAGTGGAACTTTCTCACACACTAAGACTTCTTAAGATATTGTACATTTGCAGGTTTGGAGGCTCGAGTGTGGAGTGTGATGTTCATTACAGTCGTGTATGTTGTGATCTCTAATGTGTGGTCACTAATGATTATAGTGATTGTGGCGTTTCTGAGGAAAAGGAAAGAAAGTGAATCCAGCTGGTGTGCAGAAGACAGGTATGAATCTGGATAACGTTTAATAACACAAACACAATGTAGAACTTTTTTATTTTATATCACTTCTTTTCTTATCGTGCTGACGAGAAAACAAAAACCATCAGAAACAAATCTTTTAAGTTCTGAATGTCGTAATCAGATCAGTCTCTGGATTCAGAAACCAGTTTACCAGTTCATTAAAACTCATTATTTTGATGAGAATATTTTGTTTTGTTTTATTTTTTTATTTTAATCCTCATTGGTATTTAATTCTGTTCTCTTCATCTGCGTTCAGATTTTATGATCTGGTTTATTTCAGTGTCAGTAAACTGTGATGTGCTTTGTCTTGTCTAACAAAGCGCTCGGGTTTCACAACATGGACAACATCAGTGTGGTTAAAGCTCTTGTGTTCTCAGTGGATTTAGATTTTACTGATCTCATGTACAAGGTGTCTAAATAACAGCTTTATAAACGTCTATAGTTTACGGTAATGGACTGATCGCTCTCTCCCTCCACCCCTCTCTCTCTCTCTCTCTCTCTCTCTCTCTCTCTCTCTCTCTCTCTCTAAAAAGGAAAATAAAAGAGAGTCTCTCTTTGTGGACGACAGCAATTTTTGAGCAGGTTTTTGAGTGTCTACAGCAGAACACACTGGAACTAAAGACTGTTTATCAGATTATTATCAGACCTGAACAAATAATAATGGATTTATGTTTTTTTCCTTCTATTATTATTATTATTATTATTATCAACAATTGTAACAATACATAGTCAAACATTTAATATTTTTTAGATTAAACAATAGATGATAGTTATTTCACATTTGCATATTAATTGACAACATTGCAGCTGTATATATGAAATGATGCTTAAATAAAGAGGACAAGACTAAAGACTACAGTAGAATAAAGAAACAGCTTTGTTCCAGTTTAAACTGGAGTTGGACAGAACATTTTCACACCAACTCTTTCTGTACGTTTCACAATAAACCACGAGTGTGTTGTCCTAACATAATCTCCTCATGCTGTGTGTGAAATGGGTCATCAGATCACACTATACAGCACATGATAATCACACAGACTCTGAGCTTGTTTGTGTAACTATATAAAATATTACTCTACCTCAGTTATTTTAAATGTAATATTGAGGTCCAGTTCTTATAGTCTTACAGACCGTGAGAAAGAAATACAGAAGTGTTGAGTTTACAAATAAGTTTATCTAAAACCAGACTCTCAAGATTCCGATCACAAAACTAAACATGTGCTGATTTTAGGTCTTGACCTTTTTAACACAGAGACATGAGTTTTATTGGAACTGTGAGCCTCAGAAACCATCAGTGTGAAAAGGAGGAAAACCTGAGAGCATCAAAAATTCACCGAAAACACAGAAAAAGGCTTTTATTATTTATTTATTTGTTTGTTTCTTTGTTTATTTATGAAAAACTCAACTGGATCTGATTTTCCCAAAATTCACAGCGTGGGATAAAAGGATTTGTTATATTTCCTCATAAATAACATACATATAAAGAGCTCCACTTGTATTGTTGAAGATGCGGCTAACTGTACAGTGCTGCCACTGTGTGGGTGAAGGCTGATCTGCAGCGCAAACATTTAAACATTTTTGTCCCTGAGCCCTGAAACCTCTTCATCCTCTGTTCATTAACGAGGCTTCTTACTACAAGAAGGAGTTCAGGGAAAGAGGACAGGAAGTTGATGAGCAACAGCAAAGCCAAAGATTTTAATCTTTTTCTTATAAATAAATTACAGCCTCAGGCATTATAATGAGTAAAACAGGAATCCTAACAAAAATTATACAATCTTACTTGAATTTTTATCACTTTATCACTTATTTTGAAAGTAAACTCTATGTATTTAATCAGTATTATAAATAAATAAAAAATCACTACATACATCTGCTTGAATTCACATTTCTCAGCTTCTTCCAGGTCCAAGACTTTCTTAATGTTCTCAGATTTCCTTCATATTCATTTGTTACATAAATTATTTTTATATCATTGCGCTTCAGAATTAATGGCAACCTTCAAGCGTAAAAAATTAAACACAATTATTTACATTTTCATGCAGAAATTTCAACGAATCAAAATCTTTCTTTACAGAATTAAATATTTCATATAAAAAGTATAAAAGCACAGAAATGCAGTTTGTCGGAATATTTATTTATTTTTAAATTAAATATTTAGTATAATTTAATAACATTTATAATAACTGATGTAGATTGTGTTCTTGTGTATCAGAGTTAATCACTGTGAACTTCATCATTTTTAATCATCTTTATAATCTTTACAGTTAAATAAATAAATAAATAAATAAATAAATAAACACACACCAAGATGTATGTAAACACTTCTTAAAGAAAAAATGACAAAGTAAAATATTTCTTAAGTTTGTTTACCAACAGACATTATCATAAATAATTAAATATTAACATAAATAATTAAGAATTAAACATAAACATGATTAAATCCAACAGCTACAGGGTCCCCTGTACCAAGATGGCGGCTCAGTTGACGCATTCGTTCCAATGTACTGCCGTATACAAGGCGATATTTAGTGAAGGGGCGTAGACACCTATTGTTATTGTCGGTTTTCTTCTTATTATAATTATTAGGGGTTCAAGCGCGAAGCGCTGGAAACCTATTGTTTTCGGTAGGATTTTTATTATTAGGGGTTCAAGCGCGAAGCGCTGGAAACCTATGGTTTTTGTTAGGATTATTATTATTATTCATTCATTCATCTTCTACCGCTTATCCGAACTACCTCGGGTCACGGGGAGCCTGTGCCTCTCTCATCTCTCATGCCATCTCAGGTGTCATCGGGCATCAAGGCAGGATACACCCTGGACGGAGTGCCAACCCATCACAGGGCACACACACACTCTCATTCACTCACGCAATCACACACTAGGGACAATTTTTCCAGAGATGCCAATCAACCTACCATGCATGTCTTTGGACCTGGGGAGGAAACCGGAGTACCCGGAGGAAACCCCCGAGGCACGGGGAGAACATGCAAACTCCACACACACAAGGTGGAGGCAGGAATCGAACCCCGACCCTGGAGGTGTGAGGCGAACGTGCTAACCACTAAGCCACCATGCCCCCCTATTATTATTATTATTATTATTATTATTATTATTATTATTATGAT
>NC_083461.1:26433492-26435992 GCF_030014155.1 Tachysurus vachellii | reverse complement strand
CTCACACTCGCACACTCACATACTCACTCGCACACTCACATACACACTCACACTCACATGCACACACTCACAGTTACACACTCACTCACACTCGCACACACTCACACTTACACACACTCACACTCGCACACTTGCTCACACTCGCACACTCATTCACATACTCACAAACACCTTCACTGACTCACACACTCACACTCACTCACAGACACTCACTCACACACACACACATACACACACTTACACACACACTTACACAAACACTTCCACACACACTCACACTTACACACACACTTACACGCACATTCACACACACACTCACTTACACACACACACCTACACACACTTACACACACACATTTTGAATTTTCACGTCAAGTTCAGTATTTTACCAATACAATGCCATATAGCTACGAAACTTGGTATGGTTCATCAGCGACATGTTCTGAGCACATCTGATCGGCTTGACCCCGGTATCGCTGCTTGCAGCTATATTTATTATTATTATTCTTCCGTCCGCCATTGAAGTCAATGGCAGTCCATAGAACCGTACGTAGGAAAGTTATGAAATTTGGCACACATGTAGAGGCCAGTCTTAGAAGTTACTGTAGCAACTTTGCTGTGTCTAGCTCAAACCGTCTAGCGCTACCAACAGTCCAAAAACCCAATTTTGTGCTGAATCGTAAGGCCTAGAGGCAAAATTCTTGCAACATCAGAATCAGAATCACAAAGGTCTTTATTGCCAAGTATGTTTAGGCAAAATTCTTGCAAAATCAGAATCAGAACCAGAATCAGAAAGGTCTTTATCAGGGACACACACACACTTACACACACATTTACACACACATTTACACACACACTTACTCACACTCGCACACTCACATACTCACACACACACACTCTCACAGACACACACACACAGACACACAGACACACACAGACACTCACACACACACTCACACACACACACTCTACACATGCACTCACACTCACACACACACTCACACACACACACACACAGACACACAGACACACACAGACACTCACACACCCTCTCACACACACACACCCTCTCACACACACACAGACACACACACACACAGACGAGGAACACACACACTTACACACACATTTACACACACACTCGCACACTCACATACTCACACACACTCACATACACACACATTTACACACACACACACACTCTCTCTCACACACACACACTCTCACACACACACACACTCACACTCACACACACACACACACACACACACACACACACACACTCACACACACACACACACAAACTTACACACACATTTACACACACACTCTCACACACACACACACACTCACACTCACACACACACACACACACACACACACACACAGACACACACACTCACACACACACACACAAACTTACACACACATTTACACACACATTTACACACAGACACTTACTCACAATCGAAAACATACTCACACACTCACATACTCACACACACACACTCTCACACACACACAGACAAACACACACAGACACACACAGACACTCACACACACTCACACTCACACACACACTCACACAGACACACACACACACACACTCACACACACACAGACACACACAGACAATCACACTCACACACACACACACACCCTCTCACACACACACACAGACACACACAGACACTCACACACACACACAGACACACACAGACACTCACACTCACACAGACACACACACTCACACAGACGAGGAACACACACACTTACACACACATTTACACACACACTCGCACACTCACATACTCACACACACATTCACATACACACACATTTACACACACACTCTCACACACACACACACTCTCTCAGACACACACACACACACACTCACACAGACACACTCACACAGACACACTCACACACACACACTCACACACACACGCACACACACACACACTCTCTCACACACACACACTCACACACACACGCACACACACACTTTATTGTCAAGTATGTTTTCACATACGAGGAACACACACACACTGACACACACATTGACACACATACACACACAGACACACAGACACACACACTTACACTCACACTCACACTCACACACTCACACTCACACACACACACACACAGACACACAGACACACACAGACATGCACACAAACACACACACACAGAGACACACACACACACACACACACACACACGGGGGGTCAAGCCGATCAAATGAGCTCAGAACATGTCGCTGATGAAACATACCAAGTTTCCACACTCGCACACTCACATACTCACTCGCACACTCACATACTCACACATACTCACATACACACACATTTACACACACACACACAGACACACACACACAGACAAACAGACACACACACATACACACTCACACTCACACACACACACGCACACACACAGACTTTATTGACAAGTATGTTTTCACATACGAGGAACACACAGACACACTGACACA
>NC_083461.1:26423492-26430992 GCF_030014155.1 Tachysurus vachellii | reverse complement strand
TGCAGCTTTAATTATTATTATTATTATTATTCCGCCCTAGAAACGATCGTGCAGCCCAAACCGTAAGGCCTAGAGAGCTCAAACTTGGTCAGATGGTAGTACTGGTCACAGTTACTCAGGGCCAAGGTCTCAGCGGAATCGGACAATTTGGGGCGCTTCAGTGCCCCTCAACGCGTTTGTCCCCATAACCCCTAAACCCTATGTCCAAATCTCAAGTGCTTTATATCATTGGAATCCTTGGCTCATGACTTAAAAAACGTATATCTCCAATTTCATCTCTGCCATTAAATTTTTTCGCTATGGCGTATTTTGTCCGAAACCTACTTTTGCGAACTAGTCCTAGGTTTTTCGCCTGATCGAGACCAATCCAGTGCAGTAATATTCTCTGTAGTCTCAATTTCAATAATTATCATAAAAAAGTCGAAATTTTGATTCAGGGTCCTTAAGGGGCCCCAAAATGTTCGGACTGTGAGGAGCCAGTTTTACTAAAATGTCAATAACTCAAGAACTAAATGAGCTATCAACACCAAACTTGGGACACATGTGAAAGAGGTCAAAATGAGGTCACAGTTCAAAAACCGCGGCGATTGTTTGTTCTTGTTCTCTCTCTCTCTCTCTTTGCTCCACTATCTATCTTTTCAGATCCCTACCATTGGACATCTCCTGTCAATCTTCATTATCCTGTGTGACATCACCCGTCGAGCCACCAATCAACCAGAATCAGAATTAGAATCAGAAACAGAGACAGAAACACAAGGAGAAAGATGTGTGCTAATTTGTTAGAGGGCTCTATTGTTGTTCATTCGGTTTTAGTATGTCAGACGGTTCATGTATCCCAATTTCTTAGTTATTTTGTTTATGTGACTTGCGGGTCACTTTGTGTATGTGACTTGAGGGTCACTTTGTGTATGTGACTTGAGAGTCACTTTGTGTACTTTGTGTATGTGACTTGCGGGTCACTCGTTCTGCATCTGGATGCTTGTGTTTCTTCGCTTTATGGATATGACTTTGTTTATTTTAGGGAAAACCGGACAGGTGAGTACTTCACATGACATATATTGTGCAACACGTGTGTAAGCTTTTCTGTATTAGAGACACTAGGTTAGGAGCGGGTGCCACCCTCTGTAACTTGCGAGTCACTTTGTGTATGTGAAAATCCTTTAAGGCCTTAAACTCCCTAAAGGCCTTAAACGCTTGAACCCGGGAAATGCTGCTTGCAGCTTTAATTATTGTTATTATTATTTATGTGAAATCCTTTCAGTGTTGTTTCTCTCTCCTCCTTTATAGCTGGAGAAATGTTTAAGTTTAAGTCACCTGGGAACAGATTGCACTTTTGTCCTCTACAGTCTTTCTTTTTCCTCCTAATGTTTTTTACTTTGAGAGGTGAAACTCCTGCATTAGTGACGCTCATACTGACGGCATCTGCAGAGTGTTCTCTGAGACTAGAGAGTGCAGAGACGTCTTCTCAGAGAGATGAAGCCATTGCAGCAACATCCATGTCTGATTCTTCCCCTGTGGAGTGTCGTCACTCCTGACTGTTGTCTCACACGTGACACGAACCTTCTGTCCTGATGGATTGTTTTCTCTGTCATGGTGCTGAGATGGTCAGCTGTTTGTAGGTCAGCGGTTTGTAGAAATTTCCTTCTGGAGCTTTCTAGATGAAGACTGAATGGGTCACAGCAGACCTTCTGTAGAAAGGAGAACTTATTAAGAAACACCATGATGTAAACACTGTGTTGTGAATTCAGGCTCCTTTCACTTTTTATTTTGGTTTTTTGGTTGTTGTTTTAAAAGATAAATGTGCTACGAGCCTCAGTGTTCTGCGTGGGACTCAGTGGTGTAGTGGTAAGGTCCTTGTCTCTCACTGCAGTGGTTGATGGTTTGAGTCTGTCTCAGTCCTACCACATGGTGAGCTGAGAGTGTGTGGGCCAAAGGGGTGAGAAGGTTAGAGCCTGAGAAGGTGAAACTGATGTTGGGGAAAAAAGTGGGGTAATAGTTTTTACAGCAGTTTCTTTATTATGCAAAAACTAAGTCAAACCTCTCTGTTCAAGCTTCATAACCCCTTTCTGCTCCTGCTCTGTTTCTGGGGGACAGCTACTTGGAGTACCCCTGCTCAGTCACACCATCCTGTACCATCCACACCATCACTCATCTGGAACCTTCTACACTTGTGATCTTGGAGTCCTGGCCAGGGTTTGAACCAGCAACCTCTCAATGATGCTCATCCACATGAGCTACAGGATCTCACATGAACAAGCTGCTTTATAGACCTTTTCTACTTTTTCTAATTAATCCTGACCCCATGCTAAAAAGCAGCACAACAAGATTTGAACCAGAGACTGTGACACTAACCGCTACACCACAGGGGAAGGTGACTAATGCTTGGACTTTTGTCTTAATGAAGACTGCTCACTGAAACCTGGTCAAGGTGTTAAAGTGCAGGGAAACCCAGACTCAAGCCAGGGACTGCAGGCACCAGAACCCATCACACTACCCACTACACCACAGGGGATGTTGGTGATTGAAGATACTTCTTTTAATAAACGGCTCCAGTGAAGTGTTTAAAAGTAAAAGCAAGCACATTCAGACTTGGACCAGGGCTCAATACCACCTGAGCCCATGTCACTAACCACAGGTCAGGTGGTGGTGTTGATTCTAGGACTTTTATCTTAGTAAACATCAAAACACGAGCGGAGAAAGTTTTTAAAGCAAAAGCATTGACACCCAGATTTGATCTAAAAACACTACCAGGATTGTTCAGACCAGAGAAAGAAAAAACTAACAATCTGCTGCTGAACAATGAAACACAAACACCAGACACCGCTGAGATAAAGCAACACGTCTGTACTGTACACAGTGCTGCGTTTAATCTTTATTGGATAGAACATTTCCATTTGACAATCTTAACATAAAATGAAGTAATTTCATGATTAAATATTAATTCGTCACATCAACATAAGACTGATCTTAAAGAGCAACAGCGTTAGATTTCGGCTTTTCAGAATTATATCTTGTTATCAGAGAACAAATCAATACATCACAGAGAACAACATTATTTTGACTTTTCAGAACTGAAATGAAATCAATGTGATATTTTTGTACCCTGAGCGATGCACAGATATACAGTAAACCTACAGCACTAATGAACACGTCTATTAAATGAAGGTTATCTGTTATTGACTGCAGTTCCAAATCTTTCACATAGTGAATAAAGAACATTGCTACACTTCACATCGTTCCAGTTGGATGTTACACCAATGGAGACGGGTACAAGCTCAACACAGTCCTTGTTACTAAGGTGATGCCCACCATTATTCGGCTCATTGTTCATCCAGTACCTAAAACACACAAGGAGACAAAGTGAACTTCATGAATTTACAGCTGAACCTCGACAGCATGAATCATGAACAAGACATGAAGTGTTTGGATTTTTAACGGATTCCTACAGATTCAGGTGATTACTCAGTGACGAGGCCCCTACATTTGATCTGTGTTTGGACTGATTTGTGTCCATGTGTCTGTAACACATCATCAGCAGTGATTGACAAAGTGAACATGAAGCACAGCCGCAGGTGTGATGAAGACGGAACAAAGTGGATTCTTTTCTCTGTTATACTCTAAAATGAGTTTGGAAGAGAAACACCGAATAACCTCGAACTGTATTTTTGAATGCCGTACTCTTCCATACCCAGACAGCAGAGCTGTGTTATCCACCCATTTCCACTGTCCCTCCCAGTCACGATCAGTCAGTCCAATCCAGATATTCGTATGAAATTCAGAAACAAATTGCTGTTGGTAAAACAAAAATTGATCTTGAGTTATCTCTCAAAAAATACTGACTGACATCAGAAGTCTGATCCTTCTCACCTGTTCTTCTCTGCTGTTGATGATCACCAGATCTGCTCCTGTCCTTATGCAGGCCTGTCTGCTCTCCTCCCAGGTTCTTTTATCAGTAGAGATGAGGTAACATCTGGACAAGAACCTTATCCATCCATATGGACAAAACTCTTCAGCAGGCAAACAGTCAACACTATTAACTGAGCTCTTTGTCGTGTTCTGGTTAATTTAATACCTTTAGCAGGAACTCACCTGTTTCTTTAAGCTTCTTCTGCATTGCTTCTCTCTCAGATCTCAGAGTGTCGTAGCTGCTCTGTAACTGATTTCTCTCTGAAGTCAGATTGTGGTTCAGGTTCATTAACTGGTCTTTCTCCATGTTTAAGATGTTATACCTGCTCTGTAAGCCGTCTCTCTCTGTAGTCATGTTCTCATTGTGGCTCTGTATCTGATGCAGCTCTGTGTTATGTTTTATACACAGCACAATGATTACAGCCAGCAGGAGAACACATAGGATGCCCAGAGCCACTGCAGCCATGTCACTCAAGATCACCTTTTTCCTTTCACAAGCACCTGCAGAACCTACGTAAAGAATGTGGTGCATTTTCAGTACTGCTTTTGGTGAGACCTGTGATTTTTTAGTCATTCTGAGAAACTGATAATCAGACATAAACCGCATGAAAGTGCATGACATTTTTCTAGACGTTTCTAGATTTAGACACATAAATATTATAAATATATAATTATATATTATGTTATTTTAAGAAGAATTATATTACACATTTTTGATATTTGTCTTTTTCTTTTGACGGTGAATCAATTTATTAAACACAATATAAGAAAAAGAATGTATAATTACTCTACTGATGCTTGTAATATTTAAATATCGTCGTCACAGCAATTTATTTACTTCGTATTTTCGTATATTTCATTTTGTTCTGAATAAGAAATAAGATTATTTTGAGATTGTGTGTTTTAAGTGTATAAATAAATTTGGATTTTCAAAATTTCAGGGTTTTTTTTTACCTGGGCTCTCGGTTGTTGTGTTCATGTAGATGCTGTCATAGATTCCACTCTGATTAGAAGTTTTATCAGCATCCTCCTCGTTCATGTATATGTTCTCAGAGTCTGCGTCGTTCTCAGTCGCCTCCATGGTTCTGAATAATGTTCCCACGGACTGAACGCTCCTGCCGTCTGTCTCTCTTTGTGTTGTGGTTATATCATGTGATACACATCTGTTTCTTTCTCACCTGCAAAGAAAAACAACCTACACAAAAAAATAGCAATAATTATCTTCCCTATCCTCCCTTACCAAAGACAGGGACAAAACCCATAACAAACACATTGATATGTTCACACTCCTACTGCCATATTTAGTCACACAAGCTCAGGTGGACTCCTGCACAGTATTATTGACAGTCTCCATGCATTGCAAGTGCAATATGTTCTTAAATGTCTGATGGAAATGTTCAAGTGCACCTTGTGCCTCAGGGTGACTGGCACTAGAGACCTGATGGTTAACTTGCAACTGAGAAGAGCTGAGACATCTGTGACATGAAGTTAGAGCCACAGTCTGTCTTGGGAATCCCAAACCTAGTGCAGGGCTTTACCAGGCTTTGATGACAGTCTTAGACTTCAGAGTACACATTTGAAATAGCCTAAAAATGGGTTGGGTTTAACCACTGAGATTATACATTGACATCAGGATAAAGTCTGATAGCCACTGATACGAATGACCTGCGGTAGCGCTCCTTCCTGCACTGGGGGTGTAGCAGTCTGCTGCTGAAAAAGCTACAGGGTCTCCATGGGCACATCCAGGGGGTGAGAGGTGTTGTTCCGAATAGATGTCAACTTGGTTAACATCCTTCTCTTACCCACCTCATCCACAGAGTCCAGTCTACGCTAATTCCTCTTGCTTCTTGCATCCTGAGGCATCCAGAGATTGTACCAGCTCTGGTTGTGTTCCACTTCTTGAAGATTTCAGCCAACCCTGTGAAGATTCTGAGGTATTAAAAGATGTACCAGATGAGGACCAACTGCATGTGGCAACAACCTCATAATCAACAGAGACAATTGCGAGACTGCATCTGACTAGAAATGACATTATTCATAATAACACTCTATGGTGTTGATAACAGTTTATAATCACACCCTCCAGTGTCACCCACATGAGGATGAGGTTCACTTTTGAGTCTGGTTCCTCTTAATGTTTCTTCCTCTTCCATCTAAGGGAGGTTTTCTTCCCCACAGTCACCTGAGTCACCTCAGACTTGTTCATTGGGGATTAAGACAAACACATTTATATACAAGTCTAATATTAATCTTGATTAATATATGTTCTGTAAAGCTGAATTGAGACAATGTCCATTGTTAGAAGTGCAATACAAGTAAATTTGACATTTGAATTGAATGTGTGACAAATTCATGTGTAGCGTGTCCTCTGCATGTCCAGAGAAGGGAACAGTGGAACATCACCTGGAAATATTCCAGTCAACCATGAACCAAACATGCAGGAAAGGGATGATTCCCCAACTCTGACTTCTCCAAGACAGTTGAAATACTGTGTGACGTGGACGGGTCCACTTTTGAACAGCCACTAACTGGGCTGGTGATGTGGGCAACTCAACATCTGACAGAATTATAACTGCTGTCACCTTTAAGTGGCACACCAGGGTTTAAGAACTTTGTCCATTACAGATTCCTCATGATACAGGAAAGACTCAGACAAATCTTCTGCATCACCCGACTCTTTCTACTGGGTGCACGTTAACGCACAGACAGGAAACACTGAGGGATACTGAGATACTGGGGGGGCAACATCAGGACTGTTAATCACAGGATCAGACAAATTAATGTAAAGAACAAACTTTTTTGTTGGCTATATCATTTCCCAGAACAAGGGAAACACCACTTTCTGCTTCCTCATTATTAGTGTAACATTTTTAGTGTTTTGATTTTGTTCACTAGTGTCTGTTCCTGTGGCACTTAAAATGTTCACCAACAGCTCCAAACACATTGAACTTGTATATTATTTTACATGCTGCATGAAAGTCAGTAAACACCAAAGTCAGTAAACACCAAAGTCAATAAACACCAAAGTCAGTAAACACCAAAGTCAGTAAACACCAGTCAATAAACACCAAAGTAAGTAAACACCAGTCAGTAAACACCAAAGTCAGTAAACACCAAAGTCAATAAACACCAGTCAGTAAACACCAAAGTCTGTAAACACTAAAGTCAATAAACACCAAAGTCAGTAAACACCAAAGTCAGTAAACACTAAAGTCCGTCAACACCAAAGTCAATAAACACCAAAGTCAGTAAACACTAAAGTCAATAAACACCAAAGTCAGTCAACACCAAAGTCCGTCAACACCAAAGTCAATAAACACCAAAGTCAATAAACACCAGTCAGTAAACACTACAGTCAGTCATCCCCTCTCCATGTGTTTTTGGTACATTCCGGTTTTGGTACAGCCCATTGCATTGAAAACGTCACGTATTAAAATGGCAACGTAAAGCGCGTTCACGATCCTAGCGACTGTACGCGCGTTCACGGGAAGCTGTGAGCTGCGTAACATGCACGGGGGGGGAAATCTAGCTAGCTAACATTTCTGAGACGATACATGTTCCGTTTTCAGGTAAATCCTTTATTTAATGGTTAAC
>NC_083461.1:26398492-26418492 GCF_030014155.1 Tachysurus vachellii | reverse complement strand
GGAAGTGGATATTTGTGAGCTGCAGTATGTCTTCATGACCAGAAAGAGCACAACTGATGGAACTGAGTCTTTGTGGATGTAGAGAAAGTGTGTGACAGGGTGATGAGAGAGGAGCTATGGTACTGTATGAGGATGTCAGGAGTGGCAGAGAAGTACATCTGAGGAGTTCAGGATATGTATGAGAGGGGCATGACAGCAGTGAGATGTGCTGTAGGTCAGACAGAGGAGTTCAAGGTGGAGGTGGGGCTACATAAAGGGTCAGCTTTGAGTCCCTTCTTGTTTGCTATGGTGATGGACAGGTTGACAGATGAATTCAGACAGGAATCTCTGTGTACAATGATGTTTGTAGATTTGGGGTCAACAATTCAGTGTGACAGGGAGTGTGGAAAAGAGGTGAAGAGTTGAGTACAGGTGGGTTGGTGTGGGTGGAGAAAAGTGTGTGTGTGTGTGTGTGTGTGTGTGAGAGACAATAGGTCTGTTTTGGGGACAAGGACAGAGAGACTAGATTGAGATGGTTTGGACATGTACAGAGGAGGGAGATGGCTAGATTGGTAGAAGGATGTTGGAGCTGCAGGTAAGAGGTCAAGAGGAAGGACAAAGAGGAGATATATGGGTGTGTTAAATGAGGACATGAATGTAACTGGTGTCAGAGTAGAGGATGATGAGGATAGAGTTGGGTGGAAACAGATGATTCTCTGTAGTGACCCCTAATGGGAAAAGACCAAAGTAGAAGATTTCATAGAACTCATCTGATCTAATCAAATAAAAAATGGAGAAAGCTTAGTAAACATTGTGTGTGTTCTCTATCCTCAGCTCCACCATCCCACCGCGGTGCACGTGAGAGCTCCAATTCCTCACCGTTTCCCTCCTCCTTTCCCTGAGCGCCTCTCACCCAACACCCTGCTGAACATCACCGTAAGAGACAGGGACACACTTTACTACTCAGATGCCCCTTTTCCACCAAAAAAGAACCAAGTGCTGGTTCAGAGCTAGCACTGGTGCTGGTTCAAAGTTGGTTCCACTGGCAAACCAGCACTCAAACTGCCTCGGTGGAAAAGGGGCAAGAGTTACTGAGACTTTCTGTATAAACTAGCAGTCTTGCAAAACCTCTTCACTGGTAAAGCTTTGTGTACTAAAACCATTTGATGTAAAATGGACGTTTTCTCCCTTCTTTCTGTCTCTCAGAACTCTCCGCTTTGTCGTCCTCCGTTCCCAGCTGGAGTTGCTCCTGTCCTGTCTCAGATACAGCGAGCTCAGCTGCTCAACTCTCAGGTTACATGTCATCACCTATTAATCTGTATTAATGATCTAATCTTTATATTAACTGTAAGAAATAAAAAATGTGTTGTGTAAAAATAAGGCGATGGTGAAGATCTTAATGAAGAACAAGAAGTTTATTCCAGCATAGCAGTGACAAAATACATGACGTACTTTGGGTTTGTCGGAGTCAATAAGAACCCAGAGCAAATCCTGCTCATGCATTTTATACTGTTTTCCTCTTTGTAGTTTAAATGAGGTTCTGCTTTGAATGTGTATTGAGCGTAAGAACTGAGTGTCTCCCAAATGGCTGGGTCACACCTTGTTATTTAGCCAGATGTCTTTAAATGTTAATCACGTTCACGTATACCTTGTCTTGTTGTTACTATTGTTATCAGTCAAATAGTCCCTTTAAATGGTCACCGTGGTCACGCAGACCTTGGCTTCGTATTGTTACAGTTATCAACCAAATGGTCACTCTAAATGGTAATCGCAGTCACGTAGACCCTTTGTTTGTGGTGATGCTTAATGTCCTGCTGCCGTTCCCATATTTATAATTGAATCATCTTTATACGTTTAGAGTCCTAAACGTATTACCTTATGATACTTAAGCCTTTTTAGGAATGAGCTCTTTTAGATGTGTACCTTGGAGTGGAATTTGGGTGCAATTTCTGTAATTTCTTACATAACCTTTAGTTGTGTATGTATTCTGTTCAGATGCTTTGAGACAGTCTGTTGTTAAAGTGCTATACAAATAAATGTGAATGTAAATAAATGTGTATCTTGTACAGTTTGTCCACAGCAGATTGTGTCTCCCCCACAGGTGGGTCCGTTCCCCCGAGGTGCTGGTCCAGCTCCTTCCATGCTGCCCGGTGCTGCTGGAGGCTTTAGGCCTTATTTTGGGCAGCCGCCTCCCAGAGTGGGCCCTCATGGCCCTCATCCTAACCACGTTCCTTTGTCTGGCCACGCCCCTATTCGCCACAACACAACCCACCTCCACCCTCAGCACCGCAGGATGCTTACACAGAGGATGCAGAGCAGAGGGTGTGTTTTATATAAGATCTCATACAGTGTAAACATCTCATAGGTGTGGCCCAGTAGTGTAATGAGCACCACTGTAGTGAGGCTCAGGATCGTCATTGTCTAGTAGACATGTTTGCTGGTTAGCATTCAGCTTCTCACCAGGTTAGTGTTTTTGTGACTATGTGAAGGTCAGGTTTAGTTACAGATCAGCTTTTACCCCAGAGCCACTTTATATAGAAGCAGCAGACATTGTGAATACAGACAGTTGTTGTTTTTTATTTTCTCTCTCTGTCTCTGTCTGTCTGTTTCTCTCTCTGTTTCTCTCTCTCTGTCTCTGTCTGTCTGTTTCTTCCCCCAAAAAAACCGCTCAGTGGTGGTGTGAGAGGTGGAGGTTGTGACCGGAGGATCAGGGACCCCTACAGTAATCTGATGACTCAGAAGGAGAAGGACTGGGTGGCTCGTATTCAGATGATGCAGCTGCAGAGCACTGACCCTTATCTGGACGACTACTACTACCAGGTTCCAATGCACACGTATTATAGCTTTAGATCTGACCAGACGTGACCTTTAACCTTTAATAACCTTTTTAATAGAATTATTATGAAAAGATGGAGAAGCGTCAGGAGCGAGCCCGAGACAGCAGCAGGAAGGAGCACACTACCAAACTCATCACTCCTCAGGTGGCCAAGATCGAGCACACCTATCGCCCAGGTAACCAATCTCACACACACTTCAACACATACCTTTCTTAATGCATTCTGACTTTTTCATGAGCTCATCAGTCTTATTTGCTGCAATTAACAAAAATGTAAGTGAATAAACGTTCCCTTTTGTGTACAGTGCAGTTTGCCGGTTCTCTGGGTAAACTCACCGTGTCCAGTGTGAACAATCCGAGGAAGATGATCGATGCCGTTGTGACGAGTCGCTCTGATGATGAGGTTAGAGTGGTGTCTCACTTCTGGTCATCGTTACTCGTAGATCTCAGTCTGATCTCAGTCTGATCTCTTGCCTAAATCTAATGCACTGTTTTTGGGTTTGTTTAGGAGAAGAGAGAAAAACAGGTGTGGAATAAGAGACGACAGATTCTCTACACTGTGGAGAAGGTGAGCAGAAATCAAACTGTGAGATTGATCTCACAAGATGTACTCAGACTCACCTAACAGCAGTTACGGCAGGATGCTGATTGTCATTTGATGTAGGAACAATGTTCCGTCACTAGGGGGCGGTATCAGAATCACCACTCCCTACTATGGACAACCATAAATCAGTGCAAATCATTAGTACATGTAATAACATACTTGACATTATAACAGTATGGGTTTGTTTTGTGTAGAACACAGTAAGTGAGAGGACAGGACGGTTATTTGTGTGTTTGTAGATGTACAGTCTGCTGCTGGAGGTTCAGGACTTTGAGAAGAAATTTATCCAGACTCCAGAGGAGGAGAGAGAAGCTCTGCTGGAGCAACACAAAACCAACACACTGCAGCTCTACAACTCTCTGAGAGAGAAAGAGTGGGACGACCGGTGAGGGGACGGGACGGCACCTGTTAGTCATTTAGAGGGAGACATTATATTTTTATTTTTATTTACATTATACATAATTTACATTATCCTGTGTGTGTGTGTGTGTATAGAGTGAGCGATCAGCAGTGTCTTCTGATCATGTCAGTGCGTAAAGGGAAACGCCTCATCGCTAGGCTCCTCCCATTCCTGTCTTCATCCCAAGCTGCTGCTGTCATCATGGGAGTCGCTCGCAATCTTCCTGCTCTGGCCAAGAAGGACAAGCAGGATCAGGTAAGTGACATCACCTCTGTCATGGCTTTGTTTTACACCAACACCACTGATATAAACAGGTGTGTCTTTAGCCCCTCCCACTAAACTTTACCTCTTAATTCAGTGCACACTAAATCTTCCAATAATGCAGTTCAGCCATAAGTTTGTCGGCTCCCACTGACTGACCAACACGGTGCTGTTACTGTTGTCCTCATGTGGCTGTAGTCGTGTGGTGTGTGTCGTAGTAATTGTGGTGTGTGTGTGTGTCTGCAGGTGCTGTGCTGGTTGGTGGAGCCGACTGCAGGTGTGATTCAGTCCATGTCAAGCTCCACCCTCACTGATCTACTGCAGGAGCTGCAGGGGGGTGACGGTCACTTCCCCCGTGTGCTGCAAAATAAAGTAATTCATTCTCTCCCTCTCTCTCACACTCACACACACACGCACTAAGTCACACACGGCATGTGGTTGATTGATTTTGCTGCTCGTTCCTGCAGTTTGGTGTGACGCTGCTTTACCTGATCCTGAGTGAGGGAGAGCGAATGCAGAGCTCTGATCCTAACTGTCAGCTCATGGATGATAATCGCTGGTGAGTTGCAGTCCTACGTTCGCCCTGATCACACTCGTCCTCTGTGACCTGCAGTGTGTAATGTTTTCATCTTGTGGCTCAGGACGGAGTTGGTGTTCTCAGTGACGAGGGAGCTGTTACAGGTTCCTTCCTCCTCTCTCTCTCCTCCTCTCTTCACCCCTCCCAACCTCCTCTCTCTATTCTCTCGCTACGTCGACCGGCAGAGGCTCGAGCAACTGCAGGAGAAACTACAGTGAGTTTTACTTGTTCATTTCCCTCTCACACACACACTTTGCATTGTAACTGTATGTTATGTATATAGAAATATAATCTAAATAACATTTGAGTCTTTTACAGTATAAAAATAAAATGTATATAATACACATATACACACACCACCAGTGTTCTGTAGAGTTTAGAGTTTTAAAGACTCTTAGTGAGATTTTCAGGTATAAACAAACACGTGTGTGTAATACAGCTGTTCCCAGAAGTGCACTGATTCACTGATTAGGGTCTGGAGATGTGTCTGTTCTAATAACACTTGTGATTTTACTCTATTTCTCAGGATCACTGCCTTGTCCAGGTAGAAGTTACTTCAACAATGAGTCACTGTCCACAGAAATCATGTGTGTGTCTGTGAGGATATTTAGGGCTTAAATATTTTAATCCATCATAAAACTGTCATTGTCTTATTTTTCCAACTTATTAGTTGTGTGTGAGTGTGTGTGTGTGTGTGTGTGTGTGTGTGTGTGTGTGTGTGTGTGTGTGTGTGTCTGTTGATGGGTGGAGATGAAAGATTTGACATTTTTAAATTTGTTAACATGATGCCTGTGATAAAAACATAAAAATTAAAAGTATTTCTATTGTATAAAACAGACTCTGTGATTCTTCCTGAGTTTCCACGTGTTTTTCACCGAGGGGTCACTTATTTTTTGCCCATTTCTTTTTGCCCATACATTTCTGCCCAAAACTTCTCCCAATGATCCAGGAGCACTTTGGTGGTGATCATTATTCAGCATGACGGAGCACCGTCACAAGGCAAGAGTCATAACGAAGTGGCTCAAACATCATTACACTGACATTATGAAATGTTTGCATATATTAAATGTGCCAATAAAAGCCTTTAAAACTTATTAAAAGTTTATCACTTTTGCAGTATAATATAGAAACGTGTGGAAAAATAATCTTCAAACACTGAACAAACACTGAACTTTGCAAAACACAACATTTATATCACTGTCCAAACTTTTACCCGTGACCGTAGATGTGTGATGCATCAGGACGCTAGGCCAAATGAGGATAAATACATCTTTGTCATGCAAATCAAACGTTCTCTTAAATTTGAGGAGTATATTTTAAAGCACTTTTTTTTTAATTTATGAGAAATCTTTAATATAGTGATTAAAAATTACCATGTGAAAATATTTCCAGAAGAAAAAGCGAACTCACCCGAATAGGGACTTGAACCCTGGACCCTCTGTTTTGGGTGGGAAAGAAGGGAAAAAGAGAGAGAGAAAGAAACTAAAGGATAGATAAAGTGCCATGTGTGATTTCTATGCACATCTTTTGTCTTTTTTTATTTTTTTTTTAAAAAACGAGTATTTTGTGCACAAATTCCAGTTCCCCTGCCTACAAGACTGATTTGGTTCGAATCACAGCTAAGATTTAAACATTTAATTAAAATTTAAACTGTTTGTCTACATAAATGTTCCTGCTGACAATCATGAGTCAATGTTTCACTCCTGTATAGTTTATTAATACAGTGATGCCTCGAGATACGAGTGCTTTGACATACGAATTTTTTGAGATACGAGCTGATTCGACCAAATTTTTGGCTTGAGATACGAGCAAATTTTTGAGATACGACCAGCCGAAACAAAGATTACCAACAACCACGTGTGCTCTGTTTCCCCCGCCTCAGCTTCCCGCGTCTCACTCGGTTAAAGCCGCCTTTCCACTGCACACGAGAAACGACGGTCGATAAAACTGAAGTCATTCATTTCCTATGGAGAGTCGCAAAGGCGCTGCGTGAGGTGTCGACCATCTGCGGATCCGTAATTTTCTGATCCGTTTTAAGCGTTGGATCCGGTAAAAAAATTTAACTTGTGCGGCTATACCGCATCCGATATGCCGACCGGACAGGTTTTTATTAAAACGACCGGCAAATGTTAGTGAAGAAAGAGTGACAAAAAAAAGGCAAAAACAAGTGAAGAGAAAAGCGATGAAGAAAATTAAGCACAATTAATGTAAAGAAAACAGAAATTGTAGCAGTTAAGTTCAGTTAAGAGAATTTCAGTTCTTTCAGGACCACTTTGTCAAAAGAGAATTTATTAGATGATATGCATACAGTTAGTGTTGGCAGTATGGTTCTGTTCTGGAAAGTGTTTTTGGAAAGTAATAAATGAATGAATTGATAAATAAATAATTAAATAATTAGAGAGAGAGGGAGAGAGAGGAAAAATATGTGGAGATTTATGACGTAAACTGGTACAACGAACACAGGTTCCTGCATGGTGGAGTCGGGGTTGGAGGACGGAGTTTAGATCACGGCAGCAGCGAAGCGCTAGAGCGGCTCTGAATTTAAATTGTCGGGTAATATGGATGTCGTAACCGGATTGGTGCGCGTCGTGGACAGCTGATTAACAGTTGATGCACGCTTGACAAAGTGGCCTGCCAGAACTAACGCGATGCTTGATTTAAGTTTGTGAAGTTTAGTTAAGTTCCATTTAAGTGTAAAGTAGCATTAAGAGTGTACAGTAGCGAGTAAGTGAACGAAAGCGAAAGTGTACGTGCGAGACAAAATTCCTCCTGTTTAATCCTCCCTCAACCTCCGTGCGCATCTTCCGTAAAGTAAAACCAGTTTATTTATTTTTTTTAACATTCTCTTTTATTACTGTATGTTTTTATACAATATTTGTCATTTATAAATACAGGTACTGTACATTTTTCATATTCAAAACACATACAGTAAACAAAACCACTGGAGTGGAATTTTGCGAGCTGGAACGGATTAATGGGATTTCAATTCATTTAAAAGGGGAAAACTGTTTTGAGATACGAGCAATTTGAGATACGAGCAAAGTCACGGAACGAATTAAACTCGTATCTCGAGGTATCACTGTATTGGTGATTTAATTATGTGCAAAATATGCTTTCTGTATACTTATGTACTGTTTTAATTCACTTTATTGTGTTTATTTTATTGTTTTATTCTGTTTAATTGTTCTGTTTAATTTCTGAAAAAACTTACGAAAGATGTGCATAGAAATCACACATGGCACTTTATCTCTCGTTTAGTTTATTTCTCTCTCTTCTTCCCCCTCTTTTCCCTTCTTCCCCCTCTTTTCCCTTCTTCCCCACCCGAGACAGACTATCGTTCCCCAGCTTGATGACCAAACAAAAACCACTAAGCTGGTAAAAATATTTCCAGAAGCAAAAGCGAACTCGCCCGAACAGGGACTTGAACCCTGGACCCTCAGATTAAAAGTCTGATGCTCTACCGACTGAGCTATCCGGGCTTCGAGGTTGCACTAGGACCCTGATGTATAAGACTAAGCGCGATAACAACATTTAACCGAAATAATGTATATATTTATTTACACTTTGAAAAAATAACTTATTATATTTCGATTTTGTGTGCAGATGAAAAGCGAATATAAAATGTAAATGAGTTGATTGTAATTAAGTTGATTAAATTAGATAAAATTAATTTGGCTTATAATAAAAAATATAAATAATAAAAAAATAGCTTATAATAAAAAATAAATATTCAATTTGTGAAAATAAGTTATTAAAATTATTAACCGTCGTCTTTGAATGACGCTGCAAACATGCTGTTGGCCGCCAGAGGTCACTAGATACACATCACTAATCTAAACACAGTAAAACAAATTTATTGTTCTACAATTTGATTAGATTAAAGTGAATTTTGAGACCATTTCAGCCTGTTATTTACATCGGATTTAATGGATTTAACGATGGGGATGTTGTAAATACAGTTAACGGAGCTATTGAGTTTATAGATGCAATTACTCTCTCACGCAACAGGTGGCTCCGTGGCGCAATGGATAGCGCATTGGACTTCTAGTCTGACACTGGAGCAGTGATTCAAAGGTTGTGGGTTCGAGTCCCACCGGAGTCGACTTTTCTCTCTAAAATAAATTATTTTACATATTTATGACGCTTTTTGCAGGACTGTTCATCTTCCTTAAACATTCTTTACACATTTATCGATTTTCTTTTTCATGACTTTATGATCGTTCCTCATGCACTGGTCGACTAGGTGTTGCACTTTCTTTCTATAACAACATGCCCTGCTGTCTAAGCACACACACGTTACTAATATACAGTATGTTCTGCCTTTACACACAGAGACGTACCTCCTACTCTCCTTTACTTATGGACCACCGGCCTCAGGTTGTTGTCTTCAATATGCAGACAATGTGAAATGGCCCTCAGGTGATGAAGAATAAACCTGTACATCCAGTACTGTAGACAGGCCAGTTCAGTATGTGCTGAGTACTGAATACTGTTTCAGAACTAATGAGCTGAAGGAAGAAGGGACCAAAACAATTTAACTCTGTTTCATAACAAAGACACCTTTCTTCTGGGGGAAGAAGAGAGAGAGAGAGAGAGACAGACAGCAGACAGAGAGAGAGAGAGAGAGAGAGAGAGAGAGAGAGAGAGAGAGTCAGACAGAGACACACACACACACACACACACACACAGAGAGAGAGAGAGAGAGAGAGAGAGAGAGAGAGAGAGAGAGAGAGAGAGAGAGAGAGAGAGAGACTGACAGAGAGAGAGACAGAGACAGACAGAGACACACACACACACAGAGAGAGAGAGAGAGAGAGAGAGAGAGAGAGAGAGAGAGAGAGAGAGAGAGAGAGATAGACAGACAAAGACAGACAGCAGACAGAGAGAGAGAGAGAGAGAGACAGACAGACAGAGGCAGACAGAGAGAGACAGAGACACAGAGAGAGGCAGACAGAGAGACACAGACAGAGACAGAGAGAGACAGACAGAGAGACAGACAGAGAGACACAGACAGAGACAGAGAGAGAGACAGAGACAGTCAGACAGTTGTTGTTACATGACGACACCTGGGTGAGAGATCAAGAACATTTCTCATTATAATGTACTTTATTTGTGCCTTTAAGATGTTATTACAGCTCTGTAATGTCTTGCTTTATCAGTACACATTTGTGTGTCCTGTTATTCACATCCACTCAGTGATTTTTTTATTTGTCTTATTTTACTTTCTGTGATTCTTATTTATTTACAAGAACTGAGCTGCACAGTGTTTGTATTTTCCTAGAAAATCTCAATGACGCTCTAAATATCTTTGACCTCTCCAACATGGAGGACCGTTGACGTGTTTGCCCTGGTTCCGGTCAGGTGAAGTGCGCATGCGCATTCGGTCCCCGGTATCGAGCATAAGGAAATGTTGTGTGTGGAGAAGATTCCAGACGTTTGTGTGTGAGTTAAACAGAAGGACGTTGTTTGGATGAGAAGTGAGTGTTTATTACATCACACAGTAAGGGGAATAACGTTAAACAATGATGTAGGGAACATTATTTACTAACTAGCTAATGTGTGTGTGCTTGCTAATGTTTGTGTTTTAGCTCTTAAACCTGATTCAGTTTGACTTTCACTATAAATGTGGATCATTATTAAGGTTTAAAGTGTTTAACTACAACAATGTTAACAGGTGATGTGTGTGTTTTAATCACAGACATGATGTGATAAAGATCTGATGAATTTTAGCTTGTTTTTCATCCAAAACTTCAATAAATTACAGTGAAAATATCCTTTACTTCATCAAATGTATTGTTTCTGTCCAATATTTACTGTAAAATGAGTAAGAAAGAGGTTATTAATGAGAGTCAGATATCATCAGATCTGTGTGTTGGAGTGTAAAAGTTTACATCCCTTTGTGAAGGTGACATTATAATTATTCTCTAATAGCTTAAAGCACTGAAACCTCTTGGTCTTAATATTCAGCCTGTTTTTTTATCACACCTGACAGATCTTATAGCACAGAAAATAAGCCCCGCCCCTATTTACACGTGTGCACAAAGCCCCGCCCCATTTACACGTGGACACAAAGCCCCGCCCCTAATATGTGCCTCCCAACAAACACATTGGAGCATTAACCTGAGATACACCTTTATAAACTCTCACCTTCACATCATACTGGTTTATAAAGGTGTGAAGGGGCGGGGCTATAACATGATTAACAAGTACAAATAATACAGATTTTCACCTCATTCTTCTAATCAGATCTCTGTGTCTTCCTGTTAGTTGTTTCTTGTCTGTTAATGTGGGTTATTGTCTTGTTTACGACCTTATTCATGTACATAAAGTGTACAGTTTATTTAGAATGTCTCATTTCTTTCTTTCCCGTTCCAGATTAATTTTGTCTGCGGTCATCATGGTGAAGGAAACGGCTTTTTATGACGTCCTGGGAGTGAAGCCCAGTGCCAGTCCTGATGAGCTGAAGAAAGCGTATCACAAACTGGCCCTGAAATACCATCCAGACAAAAACCCAGCCAAGGGGGAGAAGGTGAGTGACGTCATGAAGGGACACGATTGTCATTTCTACTGTAAATACTGTCATGCACCATTTATCATTGTAATCCACGTACAACATTCATGTGTTAAATAATTATTTTCTATTTTATTTATTTGTGAAATAATTTAAAATAAGTTATACGTTTAAGAAGAAAAGTGAGTTTGTGGGTGATGAACAAATCAAGTCTTAATTTGTATATCGGTTTCAACAGTGTACATAGAATAAAAATTTGTAAGTTTTAAATTAAAATTCTATTTTTCTTTGATGTTCTATGACGTAAAAATGAGTGTCATATACTTTGCTTATTTTTTTCACTAATTTAGTGTTGAGAGGTTACAGGAAGTGTTCAGTGTGTGTGTTTCATTATAGTGAGCAGTTCCTCTCTGTGCAGTTTAAACAGATCTCTCAGGCGTACGAGGTTCTGTCTGACGCACAGAAGAGAGAAGTGTACGATAGAGGAGGAGAGGCGGCCATTAAGGAGGGAGGGAATGGAGGTGGAGGAGGAGGCTTCAGCACCCCTATGGACATTTTCGACATGTTCTTTGGTGGAGGAGGACGTATGCGCCGAGAGAGGAGAGGTACACAAGCATATACACACTGTATATGTCACATTAGTGCTGTAGAATTCAGATTTTGTTTTAAAAACAAAAATACGCCAACAAATCACAGTTTAATGTAGCTGTAATGAAGGTCTGAAGGATCTGATAATAGCATGACGAGCTGTCTCGTGTTCTCAGGGAAGAATATTGTGCATCGGCTGACTGTGTCTTTGGAAGATCTGTACAACGGAGCCACCAAGAAATTGTCTATACAGAAAAATGTCATCTGTGAGAGATGTGAAGGTAACTGACCATCTAATAATCCATCAGTAATGACGCATAACGTTCATGAAATAAGTTCTCTCTTACACTGTAGCAGCTGTAAACTGTTACAACTCACTGACATGATCCTTACATAATTGTTGCATAATTATTGTACATGACGCCATGAAGTATTAGAGTGAGCACATTAGCGTAAACCACTGAATCGTGTGCACTAACCTGTCAGACTCCAGGATTCATCGTGTCTCTGGTATGTCGTGTTTCTCAGGCAATGGGGGACATAAAGGTGTGGTGGAGGTGTGTCCGACCTGCAGGGGGTCAGGAGTTCAGGTGAGGCTGCATCAGTTACTCCCTGGCATGGTGCAGCAGATCTCCACCATCTGTGGCAGCTGCAGAGGTCAGGGCCAACGCTTGAGCCACCGCAACCGCTGCAAAACCTGCACTGGCCGCAAAGTCCTGCGCCAGAAGAAGGTCCTGGAGGTGCACATCGATAAAGGTGATCAGGGGCGGCGCTAACAGAGGTAAATGAACATGAAGTAAAGGAGGTTGTCTGACGCTGTGGTGTGTTCATCAGGTATGAGAGATGGACAGAAGATTGTTTTCCATGGGGAAGGAGACCAGGAACCAGGACTAGAGCATGGTGACATCATCATCATCTTCGAGCAGAAGGCACATCCCGTCTTCACAAGGTTCACACAGGCTTAACTAGGATTAGAGGGAGAAAACATCTTGATTTTTTTATTTGAAACAGATACGGCCAGAGCGCTTGACCCACACTCACTGTAATGTAATACATGTTTTCACAAAGACAGGACATGGATCTTACCATGACCATGGAACTTCAGCTCGTAGAGTCATTGTGTGGTTTCCAGAAACCGGTCCAAATGTTGGACAACAGAACGCTGCTCATCACCTCACACCCAGGTGAGTGTCCTTACCTCCAGGTGTGTAAAAGCTGAGCTCCTGTTGTGGTGTTAGAGGAAGTGGCTATAATGTTCCTCCTGAATGTTCTCTGGTGTGTTGAGCAGGTGAGTTGATCAGACCAGGTGATAAGAAGTGTGTGCTGAACGAAGGGATGCCGATGCACCGCCGTCCCTTTGAGAAAGGCAGACTTGTCATCCTTTTTAACGTGAGTGACACCAGCACAAAGACTAGAAAGAACAAATACACCTTCCACATACATCCCATTATAGACAGATCATCAGCTCCAGGTATTTGTTCTCCTTTCTTTTCTATTGGACATCATGTGTTTTATATAAAGCTGTGAAGACGTTATACCCAGTGTAGTGAGATTATACAGGGGGAAAATCTCAACGGTCAGAGTAAAAAGAAATGATTGCAGAGAGAACTAAAAAAATTCCTCCTTCCATTCCATTTTTCAGGTTCTCACGTTTCCTCTTTCATTCACTGCAGCACGTTTAAAATAACGTATGAAATACATTTAATATAATATTTGTGTATGTTCCTGTTTTCCCGCAGGTCGTCTTCCCCGTGGCGAACTTCCTCCCTGTGAACAAGCTGAAGCAGCTGGAGCAGTATTTTCCTTCCACACAAGAGAAGAACGATCCTGACAGCATGGACGATGACCTCTATATCTACGCTGACCTCGAGGACTGTGATCTGACCCGGGACAGACACCGTAACCACTACATAGAGGAGGACCAGGAGGACTTTCATCCAGGAGGAGTACAGTGCCAAACCTCATAGAGCTTCCTTCCACTGCTCGTACCTTCTCCTACCATCGTCCGCACTCTTTAGATAAAGCTCCACGATCACGATGGTGACAAAGTGGAACATCATGTCCATCACTTAGATCCAACTTTTATTTCCTTTTAATCAATGGGAGAATCTGATTTATTGGGATAACAAGCAGGTTTCTGAGTTGTAGTGAGGTTCATGTGACCGTGAGGAACAGATTTCTTTTATGCTTTCACTAGATTCCTTCACACTTACAGCTGAGCTCAGAGAAAGCAGATCTTTCATTTAAAGCTGCTATTTATTACAGAACCTGCAAAAAAGAAAAAAAAGCAAACAAAGCCACAATTGTTTGTTTTTGTGCCATTTTAAGGATACTGTGATTTAACAAGCCAAATTCTTTTTAATTCTTCAATTGTAAAAGCAGTGTTACTTTAACAAGCGTGTAAAGAAAAGTCAACTAGAGTTTGTCTAATGATCTCGTGACCTGAACACAAAACGATCCTGACTCAGTAACTAGCTTTTTTGTGTGTGTAGCAGAATTTGCACTATAAATTGACTGACATCTGATTTTTATTTTATTTTATTTATTTACAGCCTTATATGCGAATTAACTTGCCGATGAGTTAAACTGTTTTTCTGTCTTATACTAATCTGTTAATTCATTATGCAGAGCAGTAAAAATTTATGCAGTCAAATAGTTTTAAAGAATTAATGCAGATTCTACAAACAGACCCTTATTTTCATTTTTGTCTGTTGTTCCATCATTTTACCTGTAACCTGTGAGGCCTTAAACAGGGCACGAGGCGCTGCGTCCCGTCCTGCAACAAGAGTTTCACAGCAAAGACAAACATTTACAATGGAATTATAACTTTTTAAAAATATAATCTTTGTCTGTCAGAAAAGAATCTTCTGTTTTTTTAATGTGCTTTTTGTTTCTTGTACTTTTAGGTAAATTTTATTAGGACCAGTAATACAATTTATTTGTAACTTAAACCTTTGTTAAACTTAAAACTTCCTTCTTTACCTGATTATTGAAATCATTTTGTTTGTGAAATCAAAAACAGGACAGTTTAAGTATTGCATAACATGCAGTGAGATTTATTTCATACACCAAAAGTATACAGATACTTTTTTAGGCCATAAAATTAATCAGGAAATGAAGAACACTGAATGTTAACAAGCTGGATGATGCAGTGGTCAAGAAAAAGTTAAAAGTGTCGTTCACATTGAGAGCAGGAATAAAATTTGCTGCATTTACCAACAACACTTAATGCGTTTACATAGTAAAATCACCTGAACCCACTGAACACAAAGAATCCAGAACATTCCTGACTGTTTGAGATAGATAGATAGATAGATAGATAGATAGATAGATAGATAGATAGATAGATAGATAGATAGATAAATAAATAAATAGCACAATATTAACCTGATACACATCTCTCTCACCTCACATGTATATATTTAGTACCATTTCTGTCATTTAGCACACTCCTTTATCCACAGTGACTTTTCAGTTTCTACAACTGAGCAATTGAGGGTTAACGGCCTCGCTCAGGGGCCCAGCAGTGGCAGCTTGATGGACCTGGGATTCAAACTCATGACCTCCTGATCAGCGGTCCAATACCTTAAACACCGAGCTACAGCTTCCATTGTTAGAGAAACAGTGTCATTTTCTACGTAAGTGTGGGTCGAGTGTTAAAACTTTCACAACTGAAAACATTAAACCTTGTGTCCAGATCAGTGCTCGCATCAAACTCCTGCTCTGCAGCACTGCTTTCGAAAAGAGAAGGGAGAAAAATGTCCATGACGATAACACTGTAACCATAACAACGCTCCTAACAGTCCATGCTAGTATCAGCTAACTAATTAACTAACTAGGAGAGGACGTTGTTCGTCATCTCTAAACTTGGAGGCAGAAAATAAAGAGAAACCTGACTGAATGTTAACGAGTCACATCAGATACAGACTCAGACCTGCAACTTTTCTGTATTTTGCCTCGAGGTTCCGGAGACGCCGTGATCCCCTCTGAGATGCCAAAGTGTCCAATAATGTCTTCAGGACAGAACAGCAGATGAGCCAATCAACATAAAGAATCTGGAATGATTGACAGTTTTGAACTCTCATATATTAACTGAACCTGTGGAAGCCCCACCCACTTTTCCCACCAACTTGCACTCTGATTGGTCAGGAGGTAAAAAGTGCTTAAAGTCACTCAGTGCTTTTCTGTTCTTTTTAATTTTCCACCAAAATCCCTCAGTGTAGAAGAAACCGAGTGCTTTTCCTTAGCTACATTATTGTCGCTGGTTAAAACAACCTCAGTTCTGAAGAATTCCACTTAAATCTCCTGCTGCAGCTTCGGCCGGACGTTAGCAACAGAGACGCTGCCATGCAGATACTGACATAATACACACTACAGAATGTCACGAACATGTGGATTTGATCATGCAGTGTTTATACAGCAGAGGAACAGGTTTAAAACAGAAGGAAAGATAAAATACCATCTTTGGTGTCTAACCCTTCTTTCTTTTGGAGAAGAAATTGATTGATATTCGCACCTGAATTTCACAGGAAAATGATCGCAGTTATAGTTCAGTTTCATGCAAATCAGAAATGAACCACCAAGCGTTTTAGTGTTTCCACATTTTTGCTACAACATTTATATAATTCTCCTGATTGTTAATGTTTCAGTGACACAATAAGATCAGTGTGACTCAGGACATATTACAGGTGAAGATCAAGTTTGTAGTGAATCGTAGTGGATCTCTGGAATGGAAGATTCTCAAACCTGAAAACTGACGCATGACTCCAAACATCTGGATGTACAGATGTATCATGGTATCAGCAGGAATAATGACTGTAGAGTTCATTCGATGCTCGTCGGAGTAACGTTCACGGTTTCCAGAGCTTCAGCAGGCCGTCCTCGCTGTAGGTGGCGATGAGGTTCTGATGAGGGTGGTGCGTTACGCCAATCACGTCTTTCTCATGCACCTGTGAAGGTGGAGAAATTTAAGGCATCGAAGCTTAATATAGACTTGAGACTGAGCAGCGTTCACGCAACACACAGTCAAGGATCGACTCGGAAATACAGAGAAGGAAAAGAGTCAGGAATTCTGACAAGTCCAGATCACGTTCCCAGAAATTCTTTAGTGGATTTAATGGAATTGATTTAAGTTTCAATCTTATTACATGGTCAGATACCATCATCATGGCTTATAGAGTGTTTGTGCTACAAGACACGTCCCCTGTGTAAGTCACACCATTGGTCTGGAGAAGGTCTGTGTCACCTGGATATCTGAAGACACTTTTTTACATGTCCAGCTGTAAAAATGTGACCGGACAGATAGCATGCAGGTCTGAGACAGTAGAAAGTTCAGTATCTGGGTAAAAATGCTGAGTCAGCTAACAAACAAACAAATGATTTTTCAGGACTGTCAGTGTTCAGGAAGTAATGGGGTAAAATAAATAAATAGATAAATAAATAAATACACCGGGTGTTGTTGCATTGCCAATTTAGCAGAAGTTTCCTCACAGTAATAAATTGTGTTCCATAGTACATTCAAAGTTCATGACCAGCCCTGAACAGATACATTAACCTCAGAAATAAGAAACTAATGATGCCCTGAGGATGGAACTGTACCGTCAGAGTTCTCTCCAGCTTCCCAGTGATGGTGCTGAACGAGTAAAGCACGTAATCTTCTCCCACGCAGTAGATCCACTCTCCACGAGGAGACAAGGTGCAACACACAAAGTCTCCTCCCTCCCTCACTCCTGAGCTAAAACTCCTCAGTACCTTAGAATGAGAAAGAGAGAGAGAGAGAATGCGAGGGAGGAAGAGCAAGAGCAAGAGAGCAGATGGAATGGAAGATAGAGGAGGCGGAGGAGGTTAAGAGAGCGAGTGAGTCAGCAAGCAAGCGAGCAATGAAAAGTGTGGGAGAGACCATCGCCTCGGTCTCTGGAGTTTAGACCACAGCCATTTCTATATTTGTTAACTCTCTAAATTCAGCTCTGTCACCCTGCGCTGAATTTTAAGAAGGTTTATTTGTTTGTGGATATTCAGCTTCCTCTTTCAGTGGTTTCTGATATGTACCTCAGAGCATCAGTTAGCGAGGACTGACTCGAGATACAAGCATCATAGTCACATCTAAAGTCTATGTTGAGGCACAAAGTCAGCAGCTCACACGGTCAAAGTCGTTTTGTGTCTCAAGTCAGCAGCAAGTCGAGTCACGAGATAGAAGCTCACAGTGTTGAGTCAAAAAGTCATCAGCTCTCGAGTCCAAGTCGATTCTCAGGTCAGTGACATTCAAGTTCAGTTAAACAATTAGGAGTAAAACAAAGTCTCAGTGGAGTCTGAGATCAGCAGTTCACACAGTCCAGGTCTCGTCTTGCCTCAAATCAGTTTAATGAATCCAATCTGTGACAAGAGCTTGCAGAGTCGAGTAACATGTGCAGCTCAAGTCAACATTTCAATCATATCAGCAAATGTCCAGTCACTGTTGAGTCTCGAGTCTCAAGAGTTCTGAGTCAATTCAGAGGCAGTTAGTTACCTGGCCCTGGACATTCATGACCACCACTGTGCTGGTCCTGTTACACACCACAAAGTGCTCTGGGTTTTTGGGCACCAGGACAACATTGTTCACTGTGATGTCGGATCCTTCTGGAACGTCAGGAGTTTTGATGGTGATGGTGCATTCTGCTGTGTTAACGTTCCAGATCTGAGAAAGAGAGAATAAAGTACTAATGCCCCAGAGGGGAGGAGAGGAGAGGAGGAGAGGAGGGGCATGTAGTCGTCCATCTGGGTCTGTATGTAAACAAAATGCAGATTTACCTTCACTGTGCCATCTGCTGAGGCGCTAATGGCAAACTGGCCGTTGTGCGAGAAGATGACGTCGTTTATGCAGGACGTGTGACCTTGGAGCTCCTTCAGCATCTTTCCTGATTTCAGTCCATGAAGTCTGATGGAATTAAACAGTGATTATTCTACCAAAGCCTGAACATCTCCTCCACCAACAAATTAAAGCTTATTCATGTGCTTTTGCTGCCTGTGTGGCATTTATGTGTTGTTTCATGCACCATGTAAATCTGATTCAGCCTGAAGCTTTTGTGCATCAATCACAACCCATCATTCCTTCCTGTTTTTTTCTCTCTCTTGAATAGAAACTGCCGTAGCGAAACAGCTGCATCCGCCAGACTCGGCTCGCTCACGGAGATAGGAATAGAAACATGCCATCTTTCTTTCTCCCTCCTCCGTAGCTGAAGTGTACGTGGAAAATGAGAATTCCTTCCACCCACAGACACACACACCAGAAGCCTCACTTCGATTCTGCAGAAACGCTAACGTCAGGCTGGTTAGCGAGAGACAGTGAGAGTGGGAGACAATGTGTGTGTGTGTGTGTGTGTGTGTGTGTGTGTGCGCGCTTCAGTCTTAATCCTACTCAGCCTCTGCAGTCAGAACCTGTTTGGATCAAGCTGCTCAAGCCATTTATGGGTTCAGATGCTTCAATACTTTAGTAATTTAATATGATTTTAACCTTCAATTGTGTCAGATTCTGTTTATCTCCGAATGAGATCTGCTCATCACATACAGATGAAAGTCTCTGCATCAGTTCCCTCGCATACAGAAAAGTGCCACTTTTAATAAAGTTTATTTGTTTATTTTCCACCAATTTCAATCTGTGATGCCTTTTCACTGTTTTCATCTAGAAGGTGTTCATCTCCAGTGGAGAGTCACACAGGAGCAACACTGAGCTGTGGAGATGATTGAGGCTTGTGACCAGTTTATAACATTTTTGTGTTTACTGTGTTGTTTTATGTGCAACCTGAACATGAACATTTCTGTTCACCCAGGAACTGTGAGGAAAAACAGCTAGAACCTTTAACACTGGACCACCAGCGAGCTCTAGTTTTCTGTCCCCAACGTCGGAGATGAACAACATTATTTTCCTTTAACACTGCAACCTGACAAACACCATTAGAACACACACACACACTGCAGGGAGCAGAGAACAGAAAGTCCACCATTAAGAGAAGTGAATTGTCCCCCAGAGAGATCCAGATTGTTAAACATTTTTAACTCGGAAGAATTTCCCAGGAAGAAATAAACTCAGCCACAGGAATGAATGCCGTGTGTGCGTGTGTGTGTGTGTGTGTGTGTGTGTGTGTGTGAACCTGATGATCTGGTCGAAGGAGCCACTGAGGAGCCGACTGTTGTCTCTGCTGAAGCAGAGGCAGGTGACCGCTTTCCCATGGGGACGTTCGAATTTGCGCAGACACTGACCGTTACGAA
>NC_083461.1:26358492-26393492 GCF_030014155.1 Tachysurus vachellii | reverse complement strand
CACCTACCTCGTTGGGGTCGAACTTGTTTGAGAGCAGAGCCTCCAGCTTGGTGTATCGTTCAGGCTGAGTGTGTTTCAGCATGATCATGGGGTCCGTCTGAGTCAGTAAACAAGTGGCGGCTCCGAGTTCTTTCAGCTCAATCAGCTCCAGTACGACCTGGTGGGAAACAGACAGATCGACATAAAGACGTGTGTTTACAGGAAGTTTACCATGACATCAGATTGTAAATAAAAGTCCTGAAATCAGCACACAACAGACTTTATGATCACAGAGCAGCAGATTAGCTGCAGCTCCTTTATACAAACTTCCTAGAACTCTTTTTTAAATACGATTCTGCACACATCTAAAATCTCTTCTTCGTCCATCGACATGAAAAGAGATGAATCACAAGAAAGACATTAAGCTGTGAGAATGTTCTCAGTTCCACTGTGAGGTTGTCGTGTTCGTCGTTACACGTCACATCTATAACAACAAACTGCACAAAAAAATCCATTAAAGAGAATTTCAGCAGCTTCACTGGAGCAATAAGTGGATTTGTGTGACAAGACCATATTGTGACCATAAACAACAGCAACATAATCTGTGAAAAGAAAACAGGACGTAATAAAGATTATAAATTATATAAGAGCTCCAACGTCAGAACATTTTAATGTTTAAAAACACTGGATTTCAATCAAATGTTCATCTGAAGATGAAACAAAAGACAAATCCTCACCTGGGACGCAGTGACATATGATTCATTTGCATTTGGAACCTGTTCATTAACATACCTTTCCAAAAACTTGTCAGAATTTGCATGTAATTTGCATACATTATGCATTTACGCCACATTTACACCACGTCTCATATTTGCTTTACAAACTGTCCTTAACGCATGGTGCACACTGAAGTGTCTTACCTGTTCGTACAGGTCGATGAGCAGCTTGTCAGGTAGTTTGAGGTGTTGGATGGCTCGCAGCACTGCATCCCACCGGCCGCTGTTCACGTCCTCCATGAAGCTCTCGATGCTGTCGATTGTGTTCAACACCACCGTACTCTCCTCCTGCAGCGTGGCCAGTGTGCGTGGCAGATTGTTCTCCTTCAGGTACTGCATGATCAGCCGGATCACACTGCTCCAGATCACACACACACACGCAGGCACAGACACAAACACGCACACACACACAAACACACACAGTCAGTTCTAATCTAACCTTCTACATCATACTGGACATGAGATGAGTTCCTGACCATCACACATACAGCATTAGACACTAAACACCATTAAAGACTCCACAATGTTTTTCCTTTAAAAATAGAATTAAATTAGAAATATAAAGATAAAAAATAAACCATTTCATTTTTACATTTTGCAAAAAAATTTAAAAAATTAAACAAAAATAAAAAAGATTAAAATAAAAATCTGGGGGGCACGGTGGCTTAGTGGTTAGCACGTTCGCCTCACACCTCCAGGGTCGGGGTTCGATTCCCGTCTCCACCTTGTGTGTGTGGAGTTTGCATGTTCTCCCTGTGCCTCGGGGGTTTCCTCCAGGTACTCCGGTTTCCTTCCCGGTCCAAAGACATGCATGGTAGGTTGATTGGCATCTCTGGAAAATTGTCCCTAGTGTGTGATTGCGTGAGTGAATGAGAGTGTGTGTGTGTGTGCCCTGCGATGGGTTGGCACTCCATCCAGGGTGTATCCTGCCTTGATGCCCAATGAAGCCTGAGATTGGCACAGGCTCCCCGTGACCCGAGGTAGTTCGGATAAGCGGTAGAAGATGAATGAATGAATGAATGAAAATAAAAATCTTAGAATTAAGAAATGCTAAGCAATGTTACCCATCATCTATGACCATTAAATGATAATAACACAATTAAATATTTAACAAATATTTTAACTTTTTATTTTTCAAACTGTAATTAATTTTATCTCCTTCAGCTGTTGGTAAGAAAAGGAACAATTCAAAACCAAAAGAAATTCAAAACATTCAATTTCATCAAATTATTTTACTAATTATATTTTGATTTTAAAATCGATTGAAAAACTTCTATAAAAAGAAGATCCTAAAGATCCTACAGATCCTAAATAACAGAAGGGTTTGTTGGTTGATTTTCTCCTCTCTCTCAAACCCCACGTTGCTGTAATTATTTAAACCCTGAAACAACAGATTCTCCTTTCAGAACTTCAGAGTCAAGACTTTAGTTCTTTGTTCTACTTTGGATTATTATTTCCTCAGCAATTGACAAGACGGAGCACGAGAGCTTAATGAACAGTCTGAAATGAGCAGAAAAGCCAGTGAAGATCCTGCAGAACTCAATAAACACAACAGTCTCCTGTGGTCAACATTTACACTCCATCCCTCCATCTATAGATCTACAGACACTTTGCTGTTTAAAGCTCTAGAACGAAACAAGCTCTAAAAATCTCCCAATAAGAGCAGAGTTTAAGGTGTGAATCATTAAATCTGACTTAATGAGACTGCGGCATGAACGTGACATTTAATAATAGCTGCTGACATTTTACTCTTAGATATTTTTACAGACGAGACGCTTCAGAGCAGCAGCAAGAGTCAAGAAAAATGACTGTTGCATTCATTATTTAATGCAAAGTTGCATCTCTCTCTCACACACACACACAGACAGACAAACACACACTCTCTCACACACACACACACACAAAGACATCACACCACACTCCTGTAAAGACACACACACATACATACACACACCACACTCCTGTACAGACACACACACACACCCCTGTACATGATACTCACTCGGCTGATTCCACCTCCATCTCCATCACTGTACTGTATAAAGCCGCAGAAAAACCGCTCACATTCTTTACAAGCGCTCGCTCTCGTCCCCGCTCGTCCCCGCCACGTGAACGCGCTCCTGTACACGTGCTACGTGAAATCACGTCACTCTGTGCTGTGTTACGGTTTTAACGAAGGGGGCGTGTGTGTGTGTGAGAGAGAGATGTGTGTGATGTGTGTGTGTGTCGCAAGAGAAGAAAACACACTCACGCGTCACAATCACACGAGCGTTATTAATTAACCTTAATAACATCCCATAATAAACATGCTCGTGTGAGATTAACACTAACAGGACCCTTTATTACCTTAACATTAAAGTCATGCACGTGACAGAACATACAGGTCACTATATAACACTATTATATAATAAACACAATAATAATAGTCAGTGAGGGGCAGAGAACATGGTGTAACATCTTATGCATCTATAAACGTGTATAAGTGACGTCCCCAGGACACTGACGTGAATTCACACGTCACAGCACTGAGCACAAGGGCAGTTATTTATCCTGACCAATGTGCTGGATTGGTGAAACACGAGACTGCCCTCTTGTGGCGCACATAAGTCAGTGCACTAGAATAAGAAGTGAATGCAGCTGTATTCGGTTCTGCTGCCACGCACTGGCCACAAACCGCACAGCACCACGCGTACGAGCTCCAGGACAAGACATATGGAGCTAAACCGGGTTTGATGAGTGAAAGGTGGTTATATATAAAGAGAACATAAACCCTTTAAGGACTGGTTTATAACTCGGACATGAAAAAACAAAACTTTGTAGTCCATCTGAAATGGTGTGGCTTTATAAATCACCCCAGTAATCTGTGTAATTCATACTTATGAGAATTATTGAGCAACAATTACATTTTTATATCAGTTTCAAACCTCATATCATTTCACCTCTCTAGCTTAAAATGATCCAGGTTTCTGATAGAAGGCGATGTCTGTGCTCGCACACACACACACAAACACACACAGCAGAAGTGAGCAAAACGTTTGTGATGTTTTATTTATGATCTACAAGCACCAAGTTATTTCTGACTGGACTCAGATTTGGACTGGGAGGCTCTCAGGGAGGAGAGGCGACGTCTCTTGGCGATCTTCTCCTGTCGTTTCTCCTTGGCCTCCTGTACAACAGAGCAGATAACACAAATGAGTCCCTACTGAATCCTGTCACACAAAAGTAAACACAAGTATGTTCCAGGAACAGTGAGAAAGACGCAGCTCTGATAATCTTGTACCTTCAGTCTCTTGGCCAGGAGCTTGGCGTACTCTGCAGCTTCATCCTTGTTCTTCTGTGTTCTCTGTCTCTTGAGGGCAATGCGACGGCGCTTGTGCTGCAGCACACGAGGAGTCACCAAGCGCTGGATCTTAGGGGCCTTAGTCCTGGGCTTCTTACCTAAAGAGGGATCAGATTGTTCAGACTGACGAGAAAATGTGAAGCACAATGCAAAGGTTTAGTCAGAAGCTGAAGGTGTGTGTGTGTGTGAATGTTTGTTGGAGCGATGCAGTGCGACCAGCCGTGCTGTGTACAGATCAGGTCGTTATCCGGTTTGCAGCTCCATGGTCACTGTGGCATCACGCTGTCCCCCCTTTAAAGCTACCGACCAGCTAAAAAGGGTCTACTGGTGTGCCGAGCTTCTCCTGAACCTTAAAACTACTCACACTTCTAATACGTTCCTCCAACCCAAATATCAGACACCAGACCTAAGCATTAGGATTAGAGAAAGCTGTTCCTCACCTTCCTTAGTCAGGGGTCTGCGCACCACATACTGCCTGACATCGTCCTCTTTGGACAGGTTAAAGAGCTTGCGGATCTTGCTGGCTCTCTTGGGGCCCAGGCGGCGAGGCACGGTGCTGTCGGTCAGTCCGGGGATGTCCTTCTCACCTACACACAGATTTAATGTTTAATGCTACAGACTGAAATCACACTAAACACCAAGCATTAAACAAAACACTATAATAAAAACTTTCACACTAAATAAATAAACGTAAACACAGATGACAGAATTAATTTTCTCCTTAATGGAATTCAACATTGTTAGAGTTCATTTTAATAAACGCTTCTTTGACCATCAGCACTGCTGTTTCAGCAACTTTCAAAATAAATCCTTCAACACAATTCAGGTTCTTTATCTTTGTAAACAATTTCTAACCCCAAAATAAATTAGGACTGAAACACAAACCCAAAGCAATCAACTAGATAACCAACAGAAACGAGCTAAAGCAGTCACAGGAGCCTGTAGTGTGGGTTACACTGGGGGCAGAAACCCAAACACTTCTGACATTATGGTAAGAACAAAACTTTGTATGCAGCCAGAAAATGAATTAATGATCTATTATTTTCTAATTATAACTAACGTATAAAATTATTTAAAATTAATAAAATAAATAAAAACTCCTGAACGCAAGTCCACCCCTGGTCTAGGCAGCTTTTTGTGTTAAATTATATTTCCTGTCGCTGCGCAGGCTCTTTTATTGTACATGACAGCTTATGTCCCGATGACCGGTCTTTGCATTCCGATTAAAAGCAGCATCAATAAAGTAAAATATGTGATGTGCAGTCAAGTTCGAGTGTATGCACTGTTTAAACGAGTGTTCTCAACTTCTTACTGATACTTTTGTGATTCGCTGAGTTTTGACAAGTTTTATAGCCTTGATATTGTTTCTTATTCAAAAGTGGTGACAAAAAAACTCAGCACCCCCAACCTGAAACCTCTTCCCTGTCACAATCACATCATAATCAAAATTAATAATTAGGCTTAAAAGAAAATGTATATGTAAGGGGATCAAGTTTAACAACTACATGTAATATTGCTCCAAATATCAACAATAATGGTGTGTGCAATACCATGTATAACTTGCATTAAGTTGGTAATTTTTATATATATATATATATATATATATATATATATATATATATATATATATATATATATATATATATATATATATACATACACACACATACACATACACACACATACATACACACACAGTTTTGAACTTAGGCTTTTCATTAAGTTATTTATTTCCACTGTAACACTTGTGTTCCTGATATTATTGCATTTAATGAGGCCTCGTTGTATTTATTCTTACAATAGATTCCAGATGTGGTCAAGCTACAATTTTTTGACTAAAACTAGACTAAAATTAAAAGACTTAGTCGACTAAAACTTGACTAAGATACCTTGACTTTTCTTTTGACCAAAACTAGACTAAAATGAGACTTTTAGTCGACTAAAACTAAGACTAACAAAAGATATGTGAATGACTAAATATGACTAAAACTAACAAGTACATTTGACACAAGACTAAATTAAAAATAGGTGACGAAATTAACACTACACACGACTGAGCTGGACGTCTCACCCTTCCGGACGATGACCAGGTTGAGGACGCTGAGGTTGGCGTCGACGATGCAGCCGCGGACAGATTTGCGTTTGCGCTCTCCGGTGCGTCGAGGCCTGTAGCACGAGTGACCCTTACTGAGGAGCAGACGCACACGGCCGTTGGTCAGAACACCCTGCTTCATGGGGAAACCCTGCTTATCGTTTCCTCCACTGATGCGCACCACATAGCCCTGAGACAGAAACAAACACACAGGTTAATCTTACACACACACACGGCTCACGGGACAACAGAGGAAAGGAATGTTGGAGCGACGCAGTTCGACCAGTTGCAGTGTGAACAGATCAAGTCGTTATCCGGTTTGCGACTCCACTCACTATAGCATCACGCTGCCCCCCCTTTAGAGCTACTGATCAGCCAGAAAGGGGTCTACTGGTGTGCTGAGCTTCTGGGTTTACATCTTCAACACAAATGCACACCAACACATGACACACTACAGCTAGTGAAGCACAAACACTATGAGACACAATCCACTCTTATGTACAGTGTTAAAACATTCAGTATTTAATGCGACACTGAGGATCAGTACAGCTGTGACATGGAGACGGGGGTTTAAAGCAGAGCTCCAGAGAAACAAAAGATCACTAAGAGAACATTCAGCAAACATGGATCTGAAAGGTCCAGGTGGGAAAATAAGAGACTCACCTTCCACTCATCACCCAGAGGGTCAGCAGACACCTCAGTGGCCATGCGCTTCTCATAGAAGGTCCTCAGCTTGCGCTCATCATCCACTTCAATGAGCTTCTGACAGCCAGTGGCAGGGAAGGAAATATTGAGCTACGGAGACGAATCAGGAAGAACATCACAGGTTTATGATTCAGTACTTATTCAGAACCGACTCAGTACTTTCAGAACCGACTCAGTACCCTAACCTGATTCAGTACCCTAATCTGACTCAGTACTCATTCAGAACCGACTCAGTACTCATTCAGAACCAACTCAGCACATAGTTAGACATGTTAAACAAGTGTAACCCGGGACCAGAGTAACCCGGTTAGTTTGAGCCCCATATGTATGCTAACTAAGTTGGACACATTATGTGGTGTTTCGTTACTTTTTCCGTTTAAAAACATTACAACTTTCTCTCCCAAAACCCCTGAACCACAAACCCCAAAGCCACTTCATCCCTCAACATTCTGTCATTTCTGTTTCAGACCTCCGCCATGTTGTAGTTAGCAGTTAGCTGCTCTACAGCCCGTTAAATCCGTCACCATCCGCCTCACACACAGCCGCCATCACACGCCAGTGAGCGTGTTACACACCGTCAATGTGTCCTGGTCACATTCCGCCCTATCTGTAAGAGACACAGCGCTAAAACACACAACATTAAACTCACCTTCATTTTACAGCTGCGTCTGTGTGCGCGTCCACACGGAAAAGACCGGAAGCCCGCTGCCTGCTCTCACATACGGGCTCCAAGTATCGCGAGATTTCACATCACCGTACTGCAACTTCCGGAGTATAATCAACACAAATACAAATAAATTAATTCACCAAAAATACACATAAATGAATTCACCAAAAATACAAATAAATTAATTCACCAAAAAAGACAAATGAATTAATTCACCAAAAATACACATAAATGAATTCACCAAAAAATACAAATAGATTAATTCACCAAAAATACAAATAAACTAATTCACAAAAAATACAAATAAATTAATTCACCAAAAATACAAATAAATTAATTCACCAAAAAAGACAAATAAATTAATTCACCAAAAAATACAAATAAATTAATTCACCAATAAATACAAATAAATTAATTCCCCAAAAAATACAAATGAATTAATTCACCAAAAATACACATAAATGAATTCACCAAAAATACAAATAAATTAATTCACCAAAAAATACAAATAAATTAATTCACCAACAAATACAAATAAATGAATTCACCAAACATACAAATAAATTAATTCACCAAAAAATACAAATAAATTAATTCACAAAAAATACTAATAAATTAATTCACAAAAAAACAAATAAATTAATTCACCAAAAAATACAAATAGATTAATTCACCAAAAATACAAATAGATTAATTCACAAAAAATACAAATAAATTAATTCACAAAAAATACAAATAAATTAATTACCAAAAAATACAAATAAATGAATTCCAAAAAAATACAAATAAATTAATTCCAAAAAAAATACAAATAAATTAATTCACAAAAAATACAAATAAATTAATTCCTGACTAATTCATATATTTAATAAACTAAATTAAATTTGCGTTTATTAAATTTTGCTACAATTTTTAATAATTTAGTTTAAAACTAACATAAAAATAAATAAATTCGGTTGTAAATATTATTTATTTATTTATTTACCTTTGTAATTAATAAATGAAAAATAAAACGATTTATACCCTCATACTGGTGTTTATTACACATTATTATGTAGTTAAAACATAATAAACTTTGTTTATATATAAGGGTTAAAGTGAAAGTCTTCTGTAATGTTTTTAGAAATGACTGGAGAAAAAACAAAAGCAGATTTTCTCTTCTGAACGTTTAACAAGTGGCACTGAATAAAACAAAAGGGCTGTGATGATGATTGTTGTTGTTTTTTCATTGTAAGCTGTTTAATAAAGCGTGTGATTGACAGCTGAGGTCACGTGACCGGCTCTGTTGTGTTAGTGATCTCACCGAGGGTTAAAGTTTTTATTCTGAAGTCACTGTGTGTTATTTAGAGCTGAGTGTGAGAGCATGCAGGAGGACAACGAGGAGAGAGGATCAGCAACAGGGTGATGATGATGATGATGATGATGATGATGATGATGATGATGACGACGACGACGAGGGTGGTGATGGTAAACGCTGAGAGCTGGAGAGATCAGCTCCAACCTGGTAGCTCAGAAGTGGACTGGTGTGAAGGAAATTATCTCGTCCATCCCAACATCGCTGAGTTCTACAACACGGTCAGAGACCTTTATTATCACTGTAATATTATTTATTCCATACACTATTGTTATCGTTTCTTCTTCTTCTTCTTCTGATTTAAGTTTTAAAAGTTATACACACTAAACTACAAATGCTTGTTATTTTATAATTCCATTCTTCTTTTTCTTTATTTTGCTTTTCCCCAAATTTGCTTTATCTGTAATTTAAACCATCCAATTTCTTTTTCCTTGCTTTCAGATCAGTAATGTGCTGTTCTTCGTGCTTCCTCCTCTCCTGATGCATTTATTCCATCAGTATGCGGTGTGTTATAACCGTGGGATTTATGTCATATGGTTCCTGCTCATGGTGGTTGGTAAGTGACGAAACCTTAAATAAATAAATAAAAACATTTCTGTCCCTTAAAGCTGTTGTGTTAGAGACGTTATTCAGATATGATTTAAAAATGTAACAAGCAAAACTGAAAAAGTTTCTTCTTACACTTAACATTACTAAAACATAGAGGTATTAAGGGAAGCGGTAGATGATCACAAATATATAATATGGTAGAATTTTAACAGTTTTTTTGTAACTTCAGGAATCAGATTCCAGGACATTTTGACTTGTTCTTATGTTTTACAGATGTCTTGTTTATTTCAGCAAGTGTGAATTTCTTCTAAAACATCTTTCAGCATTTTCTGAACTTTTCTGTGTGTTTGGAACAGTGGAGTCTGTAGATAATGCAGTAACTGTTGGAGACGTTTCCTCAGAGATACGACCTCCTGCTTCCTCCACTGATAATAAACTCTTTTCTCGAGACATTTGCAGTTTCTGATATTCATCCACAGGGTAGAATCAAGTAAAGTGAAGAAAGTACAGTGAGCTGATGGAGTCAGGGTCGGTACGGGACGTCTGTGTATCAGATAACGAGCTTTAAACAGATTCTAGGAGACGATCTCCATCTCCATGGTGGCTCTCATCAACATCCAGACTACGCATTGTTCACTTCTGCTTTAATAACCTGTGTCTCTAACAACACTATCAGAGTCTTTGGTTTCTCTCGGCTTACAAGCTAAAGAGGCGTCGGTTAAATCTTTTTAACTGCCACCGTATCCAGTGAAATTTATACACAATACAGATCAGATTTCCAACCAGATGATAAGGACAAGTAGGTCTAGAGGTTTAGTACGATGAACTTCTTCTTCATGACCCTGTTTGTTTAGGTTTATTCATTCTCACACCGTGTGACACTTTAATTGCACACAAATAGACTTCGTTTAATGGATCATGTGACTCCTGATGATTAAACTGGCGGTGGGGTGTGAAAACTTATGGACTCTCAGTAACATTTACTTTATATATTTTATCACTAAAGCTGCAGACAGGTGGATGTGGATTACAATGATGTGAACACGAGTTATTATGGTTTCTCTTCTCCCAGGTCTGGGCTCGGCGTATTTTCACGCTACGCTCAGTTTTATTGGTCAAATGTTGGATGAACTGGCGATCCTCTGGGTGCTGATGTGTGCGTTAGCGATGTGGTTCCCTAAAAGACTCCTGCCCAGAATGTTCCAGAGACACAGGTACACACATCAAACACAAGGTAATAATCAGGTTCACACAAATCCAGGAATCAAGAACTTTCATTGAGATGTTTAATTAAGATGAATAATGAAATGCATCTATACCATAAATATACATTATCGTTTCCATACCAACAGCTCACTCACAGGGACATGTACAGCAGATGCTCTGCGTAAACTGATTAAATAATCATGTGTCATCAGCGATATGTGAAGTTTCCTGTAAGGAGTCTGCAGTGTCAGCACTGTGTAACAGTCAGTACGTTTTATTCAGCAGGTGTCGCTTTAAGCTGCTGGTGATTTTACTGTCGGTGGTTTTCACCTGTTTGGCCTTCGTGAAACCGACACTGAACTCTGTGTGTCTCATGACTCTGGGGTTCCCCTGTACGGTTCTGCTCACTACTGAACTCCTCAGGTCAGAGAACCATTACACACACACACACCACACACACACACACCACACACCACCAGACACACCACACCACCACACACACCACCACACACCACACATACAACACACACCACCTCACACACAATACACCACCACCACACACACAACACACACAACACACACCACACACACACACACAACACACCACCACACACCACACACACCACACACACAAAAGAAAGGTAAAAGTGATATAGACAGAAGAACTGTAAGAAGTAGAAAAATATATATTTATATATTTGAAAATGTGTATATATATATATATATATATATATATATATATATATATATATATATATATATATGAATATATTTATTCAAGTTTAAATTAAACAAATGAATACAGATTTAAGTCAAAGAAGAAATAAGAAGCAACAATTTTACAGACAAAGCCGTTCATCAGAGTTATTTTATTTTATTATGTTATTTTTATTAACTAATGAAGAGAAGAGGTTTTGGTTGTGGAGTTAAAACAAGCCTCATATTTGTTTTCTTTACTGACTGTTTAATTTACATCAGATTCTTTTTGCTGTTATTAATAGTCATAATTTCTCATTCCTCTGAAAACATGCAGTGTTTTGCATGCGCTTTGACTCCTGCTCTCATTCTTCTGGAGACTGTTTTTCATTTTCCTCATCAGTTATTGTGAAACAGAACACACACACACACACACAACACACACACAGACACACACAGACACACACACACAGACACACACACACACACACACACACACACAGACACACACACACAGACACACACACACACACACACACACACACACACACACACACACACACAAACACACACACACACACACACACACAAACACACAAACACAAACACACACACACAAATACACACACAAACACACACACACACAAATACACACAAACACACACACAAACTCACACACACAAATACACACATGCAAATACACACACAAACACACACACACCCCGCCACACACACACACACAAACACACACACAAACACACACAAACACACACACAAATACACACACACATGCACACACACACAGGCGAGATGCTGGACACAGGGTAATAATGGATGTGAGAAATGGGGCCCTTATGTTGGGGGCACAAAGATATTTTTCCTAATAATGTGACTATAATAGCATGCTATCAGACATCTCACTTGTTCAGAAGAAATGTGAGTAATTGTTATGCAACTTTGTATTACTAGGAAAATTACTGCAGGACAAAGTGAATGACACGAATGAATTTATCCTTGACTTCTGCCATAAATTTCAGGAATATTGTTATTACACAAATTACACTAAATTTAGTTCAATTTAATATTTTTTAATCAAATTAGATTAAAAATGTATCAAATTCTTTATTAAATAAAATGCATTTTAAAAAGTTGTACAAATTAATGTTATATCGTTTAATTCTGTCTAAAGAAAGTGACATGAGTTGATTTTCTTCCCCCCAGTGGACACACTGCGTACTGAACCAATATCTCTGCCTCTGTTTGTGTGTTTGTGTGTGTGTTTGTGTGTGTTTGTGAGTGTGTGTTTTCTTTCCTCAGGTGTGAGAACCAGCGTGTGTTTAAACTAGGTTTAATCTCGGCGGTCTGGTGGTTTCTTGCTCTTCTCTGCTGGATCAGTGACAGGATGTTTTGTGAAATTTGGTCCAAAATGAACCTCCCCTACTTACACTGCATTTGGTATGGTCCAGATTACTGATGTTGTATAATTGGTACAGATTGATGCTTTAAAAACATATGACAGGACACACACTGAGTTAATCACGAGTAAAAGAAATAAAGAATATCAGCTTTGTGTATGTTCATAGATATTTTTCAGTCCTGGGTTTGGATAACAGTGATGAATGGATACTAATAAAAAAAAGAAAGAAAGAAAAAAGAAATGTATTATTGTCAGTAAAAATCCTGAAGTCTGACTGCTGAGGGTTTATTTCAGGCACGTTCTCATCTGTGTGGCCTCGTACCTGGGCTGTGTGTGTTTCGCGTATTTCGATGCTGTAAGCGAGGTTCCAGAGCGAGAGCCGGTTCTTCAGTTCTGGCCCAGTGAGAGCTGGGCTTTCATCGGGGTTCCTTATGTCACTCTTCTGAACTCACATCGAAAATCCTGCAACAAAACGTGGTGAGGTCTTAGGAAGAGTATGAAGTTGTAACAGGGTGGTGACACAATGCAGAGTGAATCAGTGACATAATGATGCAGTGACACAGTGACACAATGACGCAGTGACACAGTGACAAAATGACACAGTGACAAAATGACGCAGTGACACAATGACACAGTGACACAATGACGCAGTGACACAATGATGCAGTGACACAATGATGCAGTGACACAATGAAGCAGTGATACAATGACACAGTGAAACAATGACACAGTGACAAAATGACACAGTGACACAATGACACAGTGACACAATGATGCAGTGACACAATGATGCAGTGACACAATGACAGTGACACAATGACACAGTGACAGTGGTGATGCAGTGACACAATGATACAGTGATGCAGTGACATAATGAAGCAGTGATACAATGACACAGTGAAACAATGACACAGTGACAAAATGACACAGTGACACAATGACACAGTGACACAATGATGCAGTAATACAATGATGCAGTGATACAATGATGCAGTGAAAAAATGACACAGTGACACAATGACACAGTGACACAATGACGCAGTGAGACAATGACGCAGTGACAAAATGACACAGTGACAAAATGACGCAGTGACACAATGACACAGTGACACAATGACACAGTGACACAATGATGCAGTGACACAATGATACAGTGACAAAATGAGGCAGTGACACAATGACACAGTGACACAATGATGTAGTGACACAATGACACAGTGACACAATGATGTAGTGACACAATGATACAGTGACACAATGACACAGTGACACAATGACACAGTGACACAATGACACAGTGACACAATGATGCAGTGACAAAATGATGCAGTGACACAATGACAGTGACACAATGATACAGTGACAAAATGACAGTGACAAAATGATGCAGTGACACAATGACACAGTGACACAATGACACAGTGACACAATGATGCAGTGACACAATGATACAGTGACAAAATGACACAATGACACAGTGACACAATGAAGCAGCGACACAATGATGCAGTGACACAATGATACAATGACAAAATGATGCAGTGACACAATGACACAGTGACACAATGATGCAGCGACACAATGATGCAGTGACACAATGACACAATGACAAAATGATGCAGTGACACAATGACACAGTGACACAATGATGCAGTGACACAATGACGCAGTGACATGGAGAAGGATTCTACCTCTCACACCAGTTTCTCCTCAAAATCCTGACAGTTGGATGTTTGCTTTAAACACACAATTCATATTTGCTAATACTATGAATATTTCTTAAACATTTTACTTTATAAATTAATGTTTATATTCTGATAAAATAATCATTTTCCAGATTTGTTTTCATTTCATCATATAAAATATTGATATATTTTTTTGCTGATGTTCAGCTAATACGTAATTTAGCAAACATTTTTTGTGTATATTCTGATGTGAGACTACAATATAAAAGCTACAAATCTTTATACATTTGCTTATTATACCTTTCTCTGAATATGTAAATGATGTTTTTTAGCTGAAATTAGAATTGATTTCCATGGTTTGTAGTTTTTGTCCAAGAATTAAATTTCAATCTTCTATAAAAATTCACCAGCATACTTTTATTTCAATGTTACAAATTATGTTAGAAATTAATGATTAGTAAAAATAAACCAGTTTAAATAAAGCAAGCAACTTAATAAATATATCAAAATCTATTTAAACTGAACATGAATTTTCATGAGTTCTTTTCTGCTGGAAATTCAAAACTATATCATTTAAAACAACAACAACAACAACAACAACAACAACAACAATAATAATAATAATAATAATAATAATAATAATAAATGCTACCTACTATATACTAATAAAACATGGGGTGAAAAATAAACAAAACCAATTATTTTCTATTCAGATCTTATCAAAACACCAGCTTGCTGGACATTCACTTCTAGCTTATTTATTTAAATAGTTCATTTGAATAGAAAATTCAAATAATCCACCCAGGATTCAAATTGTTGTCTATTTCCAAACCCTTTACAGAGAAGGTGTGTCGTTTTGTCTCTCAAATCAACAAACTGACTTTAATAACCACATGATGGATTTTTGGTGTTTTTAATTCCTCTGCTTGAACATAATGACCTTCTGCTGTTCTCCTCATGTTCTCTGTGTTCCTGAAATGATTGAAACATGGGTTTGTCTGTAAATCCTGATGGACTGGAGGAACCTGGAGGTGCAGGAGATCTTTACCATGTATTTATATGAAGCTGATACTCAGCCGTATCGTGTTAAAAATAAGTTCATTAACAAGGTTCTGTAACTGTTCTCTGATGAGTGTGGAGCCTTACACTGCAGTGGTTCTCCCCATCTTCTTCTTCAGAACATACTGAGTGAATAATGATCAGTTTCCTCATCACTGCTTTCTTCATCTGGTCCATTGGTAAATATCCAGAGGTGAACTCAGATGCAGGATTCTTTGAGGAGATTCTGTAGTTTGAAGTTGGAAGAAATTAATCTGAAGTAAAAGTGTGTGTGATGATCATTACGGACTGTTTACATTACACCAACTGATTGACTGCAAAACACCAAACTCTATAAATTCTTTCAGTCAAGTGTCCATTGGTTTAAATCAGACTGCAACCTTCTGGATTCTTCTGACTGAGGATGAATAAAGGAGGATGTTTTTGTCACATTTTTGTTACCTGTTTAATTTCACAAGCTTTTTTCCACACAAATGACTGAAAAGTGTTATTTTTTCTCCCAGATCACCTGCTATCTTCTGTCCCTCAGAGATTCTTTCATCTAATGCAGTAAAATTTGACTAATATACTTAACTGTCTCTTCTTAATTAGTCAATTTTAGTTCTCTATTTAAACCTTAAGTCCTCATTTAAATATTCTAACCACCTGATTTGGACTCTTTACATCTCAAGATCACAGAACATCAGACAAACAATCTGTCCGATTTCCAAACTTATCAGACTTTAATAAATCGGAGCTCTACAGTGGTATGGAATAAAAGAAACAACACACTTACAAACACACAGAAATGAGGATAAACTCCAGCACACTGGTTAATTTGATCATGTGTCACGTCACATGTTTCCACTGACCACAGCAGTGATGTGACCCTGAGCCCATAAAATTAATGCCACAATATCACACAAGAGCAGAATGAGTCTGAATCACACAGGTACGTCACAGCTCTATTATATATAGTCTATAACTCTATAAGTAAATAAATATAATAAATAATAAAAAAAAAAAAACAAACAAAAAAAAACATTTTCTCATTAGGATTTGGAGTTGAATTTTATTTGAATGTTTATTTGGTTTTATATTTACATCGTTTAGTGGAATCATCAACGTTTAGATCAGTTAATCACATATAAATCTGCTGAACATCACGTGCTCCAAAAAAAAGATGGATGTGGTTGTTATTTCAGGAGATGTTTATACAGTAGATCTCTATAATGCAGATTACAGATTCTTGATTTATTTCCATATTCTTTAGCGAACGTTCTGGTCTTTATGGTTTGTGTGCTGATGATTAATCATTTTTCTCGATTCTAAACTGACCTCCAGACATGATTAATGTCATAAACTCCACATCCTCCAACACCACCGGTGACACGGCTCACTGTCAGTCATCCTTGTTGACCTGGATGATGATGGCCATGATGATCCTGGATTACATCCTGTCATTCCCCACAGTGCCGTGGGCTCTCTGGATCTTAATCAGAAACTCTGCCTTGGAAACAGAAGTCTTCTTATTCAACATTCTTTGTGCAGACATCATGGGAACTCTCATATCTCCAGTTATGTTCCTCATGATGTTCGTTTCTTCATACATGTCCACCTTCATTAAAGGAGTTTTATACTTAAATGATTTATATCTTAAAGGTTATCCACTGTTCCAGTGTGCTATGTGTTTTGATCGCTACATGGCTGTGGTTCATCCCATCACTTACCTGAAGTATAAAGTGATGAGGTACAAACTAACATGCCTGCTTCTGACATGGACGGTGACACTGATGATGAGTGTGATCAACTCTACCTTTTTAAACTCTCAGCTTCTGTTCGTGATTCTCGTCCTGGTCGTTGGCAGTCAGACATTTTTCAGCTTCTCCATCCTCAAGGTGTTGAAGCGCAGTAGACCAGGAGACGGGAAAAGACAGCAGGAGAACGAGAAGAAAAAAAGAGCTTTTATTATTGTGGTTGTTAATCAGGTAAAGCTGCTGATCAATTACATGCCGTATATCGTGATGTCCACATTTCAGGGAGAGATTTCAGGCAATATCTATTACTGTTATATACAGTTTATCATTATAAATATTTGCTCTTTTGGACATTTTTTTCAGGCTTTTCTTTATCTTCAAAGAGCTGGGAAATGTTCAGTCCCAAAAATGATCAGAGCAAGTACTTGTTTTAGGTAGGCAGCAAAGAGGACGAGTAACCTCATTACCTCATAGATAATTAGATAGATAGATAGATAGATAGATAGATAGATAGATAGATAGATAGATACTGTAGATAGATAGATTTTATTTATGTAGAAATGTTTAAATTCATAATTTCTAAAGGCATCTTTACTTTATTTAATTCCATAACACTTAAGACTGTACAGGATTTGTGTTTTATTGCTTTATTTTTTATAAAATTATTATATAAACTATTAGATATTTTTTCTAATTTAACCTTTATTGATTTCCTGCTCATCATTTACCTATTTCTCTGTTTTATTATTAAAATTTTATAAATCTGTTTATGTAAATGAACTATTTCTTTTACAGCTGAATTTTCTTAGAATAATATCAGTTAAAATGATTTGCTTGTTATTTTTTAGATGTTACTAACACAGAATGTTTCACTTACTATAAATATATATTTTGGTAGATAAATTTAATGTCACAATGTAATTTAAGTTTAGTTAGTTTTAAGACATTAACCAGTAATTAAGTGAATATAAAATCCTAATAAACAGTAAATTGTATATAATGAGATCTGATTTTGTAATAATGATGTATTACATCTGTTGAATTGGAAACGATAGATATAAACTTTAATAAAACAAACAAACACAGAATATTGATATTAAGGATGCAGTTTTATCCCATGTGTGTCATTAGCATGTGTTTTGTACATGTGTGTGTTTGGGTAAAGATGAATATGCAAATCAGGTGAAAATATCATACACAAGCTTTTTTTGCATGTAGTTGTGCCTCGGGATAACAAAAACCAGAGAATAATTGAATTAAATTAATGTCACAACTCCAACCCACGCATCCTGTAGTGCCCAAGTGAACAAGTAAAGGTGAAAAAAATGTATTTTTTAGCAAATAAAACACAATTAAAAATAATTCAGAATAATCTGTATTCATCTGGATATGTGCTGTTCAACAGAGAGAGAAAGAGAGAGAGAGAGAGAGAGAGAGAGAGAGAGAGAGAGAGAGAGAGAGAGAGAAATCCTTGGATTTATTGTATTGCTCTGATTTGTGATTTTCACTTTCAGCACTTCCTGTATTTATGGCCAAGATTTTTGAGAATCAGTCTTGCATTTGGAAAATGCTCTGATTCAGCAGACATGGCTTCTGGAAATAGTGGCGTGAACAATGTAAATGAAGAAGAACCACAGAGGCAGAGGAAGAGTTGTGAGGCTTTATAGGCAAATTAGAGACAAATATATAAACAAAAACACAAAGAATTAAAATCATTTATAAAAACAATAAAAGAAGTAATCAGCAAATTTCAAATATTAATTAATCAAATTTTTAAACTATAAATAATATAATACATTATATTATACTATACACGGTCTTTTCTCCCTGCTGCTATTAGACTTTACAATCAAAGCTGCTCCCAGTGAACCAGTCACCATAACAATACACACTGTTATTACTGTTTAACTGCAATAATAACAATAACAAAGTATTTAAACACGTGCAATAACAGAAATCTTTAAAAAACGTGCAATATTACCTGTGTGCAATATGTCTGTTAGTGTAACTACTTACTTGTGGTCTCTTTTTTCTTCTCTGTATTTATACATTGTGTTGTGTTTATACTGTATATTATATTATGTCTTTTTATATATTTGCATTTCTTTCTCTTTGCTGCTGTAACAGAGAAATTTCCCCATTGTGGGACGAATAAAGCTAGATCTTATCTTATCTTATCTTATCTTATCTTATCTTATCTTATCTTAAAATTATATTATGTAATATTATTTTTTATTATTTTATTATATTATATTATAATAATTATTATTATATTATATTATTGACATTATGATGTTCACTGCCAGAATGATCTCTTCGTAAAAGTCTTACTAGAACAGAAACTCCAGTCGTGGGACCTTACACAAGCCAGTTCTGCTTCTTGCACATAAAATTTGTTAGTCACATTTGGCGAACATGAAGAAGCACCGTCCAGCCGCAGGGTTTGGCTATCTTTTGAATTTGTCAACAATTTGTGTTCATTTGAATCCCCATGAAGAGTCACAAAAAAGGTTCATACTGTTATATCGATAGAGTTTTATTAACATGTAGAGTGTAGAACAGCATGACTCTGTGGCTCCATCATCTGTGCACTGATTCAGGTCAGCAAACACCATCAGTCTGTTACTGCTGTTAATAAGTCGAGTTAAATAAACACCTCAAACTAAAGACATGTGACTTATTCTACTGCAAACTAAACCAGCATGAGTGTAACTTAATAATATTAGTTATAGTTATAGTTAGTAATATTACTTAGTAATAACTCAAAGGATATCCAGAAATCCATGTATGGCCTCAGGAGCAAATTTCCATGAGAAAAAAAAAAGCCCTTTCCATGAGATATCTAATGCAAATGCACTCTGCTTTCTGAACAGCCCTAATTTGTTAGTCTCAGTAATCAAATTAGAAGACGTACTGCCCAGCAAGAGGGTTTGTTTGTCTTTTGAATAAAGTCATTTGTTGTGTAGATTTGATTTCCCTGAACAGTCAGAGAGAAATAAACTCTGATTCCATAGCAAAGATTTGGCAAGACATGATTCTAACACGTTTACATTTACGGCATGTTACAGACGTTCTTATACAGAGTGACGTACAAATGTGCTTTTAAGTCTCTGTTGATGAAAATATAGCACTGTTTCACTTGGTTACAGGCTTAAGATACCATCAACCTAAGGTTCAGGTTTTTTTAAATACACACATTCAACAAACAGGGGAGAAAGTGCTAGTTTAGTATTTCATGAAGAAGTAGGTCTTTAACTGTGGTTTGAAGATATCCAGTGACTCGGCTGTCTGGACCTCTAGGGGAAGTTCATTCCACCACCTCAGTGCAGAACAGAACAGAGTCTTGTAGTAAACTTACCTCTTACCCTGAGAGATGGTGGGACCAGTGGAGTAGTGCTGTAGATCTGAGGGTGTGAGGTGCAGTGTGAGGGGTAATGAGGGTTTGAGGTAAGAGGGAGATGGTCTGTTTTTGGCTTTGTAGGCCAGCATCAGTGTTTAAATCTGATGTGTTCAGCTACAGGAGCCAGTGTGGTGCTGTGGAGAAATTAGGCAGGATGAAGACAAGTCACACAGTTGCATTATGGGTAATTTACTGAGAATGAATTGTGTTCATACAGTATGTAGACCTGATAGAGAGAGCTGCAGTAGTCCAGTGTTGATATGGCAAGAGACTGAACAATTACCTGAGCAGCCTGTGTGGAGGAAAATGGCCGAATCCTTCTAATGTTGTAGAGAAGAAACCGACATGAGCGAGTCACATTAGAGACATAAGAGGTAAAGGACAGTTATGTGTCCATGGTTACCTCCAAGGTTGTGAGCTGTGACTGAAGGAGAGATCAGATCGTTATGCAGGAATATTGTAAGATCATGACCTGGGGATGAATCACCTGATGATCAGCAGTGATACATAACATACTCATGTTTTTAACTTTATTTTTACTTATTTATTTATTTTTATTAGGGCTGGTAATTTAACGCGTTAATTAGATTCATTAATTATGAGAAAAAATAACGCATTAATATTTTTAACGCATTTAACGTGCCCTGCCCCTCCCCACACCTGTACCAACAACTACACATCTTGCAATAATCAGCTGTATGACACCGAAAATCTATCAAAACAGGAAAAATTGACTCAATCACAATATGTTGCTCTGACCGGAGACCACTGGACTTCAATCAGTAATCACAACTATCTAGGTGTTACCTGGACACTTCAGTCCTTCGCATTAACGGTACTTAAAACAGAGACACTGCATTATTCTGATGCATGTGCCGAACAGTTCCTAACGGTGGCAGACAAGTGGAACATTACAGAAAAACTGACCACTATCGGAACGGACAACGCTCGAAATATGGTTGCAGCAGCAAGAAAACTTCCGTTTGATCACATCCCCGGTGCCGCGCACATATTGCAGAGGACCATTACTGTTTGCTTTTCGGACAGTGGGTTTGTTGAAAGTGTCCCAAAATTGTAGGACATTTTACGCACAGCCCTGCTAACACAGAGGAGCTACATCAGCAACAAACAGCAATCGGACAACAAAGAGAGCAACTGATACAGGACGTTTCAACGAGGTGGAACTCATCACTCGATATGATCACACGTCTCTTACGGAATGAAGAGGCTGTTAAGGCTACTTTGCCTAAGTGAAGCCTAAGTGATAGGCCATTGTAGCCTAAGTGATAGGCTTGTGTTCAATAATAAAAAAATGTTATGACCATTGTAGCCTAAGTGATAGGCTTGTGTTAAATAAAAAAACTGCTATTTGTTATATTGGTTCGATCCAAACACAATCATTTTAAATATTTTGCAGGAAATTCTCAACTAATATTTATGTGCAATTAAATGCGATTAAGGGGGCACGGTGGCTTAGTGGTTAGCACGTTCGCCTCACACCGGGGTTCGATTCCCGCCTCCACCTTGTGTGTGTGGAGTTTGCATGTTCTCCCCGTGCCTTGGGGGTTTCCTCCGGGTACTCCGGTTTCCTCCCCCCGGTCCAAAGACATGCATGGTAGGTTGATTGGCATCTCTGGAAAATTGTCCCTAGTGTGTGATTGCGTGAGTGAATGAGAGTGTGTGTGTGTGCCCTGCGATGGGTTGGCACTCCGTCCAGGGTGTATCCTGCCTTGATGCCTGATGACGCCTGAGATAGGCACAGGCTCCCCGTGACCCGAGGTAGTTCAGATAAGCGGTAGAAAATGAATGAATGAATAAATGCGATTAATTAGATTAATTAATTGCCACATCATGTAATTAATTATATTAAAATTTTTTAATCGCTTACCAGCCCTAATTTTTATTGTTACTTTGATTTAGCTATTTTATCTGTTCTATACTTCTATAAAGCTACTTTGAGGCAATGTGAATTGTTAAAAGCGCTATACAAATAAATTGAATTGAATTGAATGAACCATTTCTCCTGTTCATTGACTCTTTAAGTACTCAGTCATCAAGTCAGATTGAGTTTTGCTCATATTTCTATTGTGTATGTTGTAAGTTGTTGTCTCCTGTATGGTCCTTGACTCTGACCTTGTTTGTGGAGCTTTCTGGATTTGTTCTTTGTTCTGTTTGCCCTGAACCTGAAACTTCAGTAATATGGTAAAAACAAAATCCCATCTAAACAACATCTGATTCTCTGATGTTCAGTTTCTTGCAAGTTGTTGCAAGATGTGAAATTGTATAAGCACATAAAATGTTCACACACTTACTGTAACTGTATAACAGAAACAACCATCTTTTATTAAAAATGAACAGAAATAACAGTATTACAAGATACAGCGGATACAAAGAGCTAAAGTATTAATAAGAACCGAATAAGATATTAATTATTTGAATTAACTCACCTATTAAATAACTATTAATTGAATTGAATATATTATTTATCTACTCTGGAAAAGGACAGAGACAAAAGCTATTAAAATAAATATCCCAGAAACATTGTAGGGATATTTTTTATTTAAAATTTAAGTTGACTTATAAGTGTTTGAAGATAAATCTCTAAACCTGAGTAAGAGATCTGTACATATGTAACAGAACAATGAGAACTTTTATGGATTATACAGAAGTATAATAATAATAAAATAAAAATAAATAAATAATAATAACAACAACAACAACAACAACAATAATAATAAAAAAAGTTAAATAAATATGGTAATTATTCCTGTTACTGATCTATTCCCTATGATGCCCTCACTTTGAGTAGATTTAGAGTGATTTGAGGAGATAAATAGATATATAAAATTCTAACATGAGATTTAGAGATTTTCTAACATTTATACATTACAGGTCTTTGTTCTTCTTCTTCTTAAAGATGTTTCGGTCTGGCTGAACCCTCCAGGTCACTGTGATGTTCTCCATCACGCCATTTTCCTTCAGTTTCTTCTTGATCTGAAGAACAGAGTCATGATTTGATTTGAGTATCATTAATAAATCCGCTTTAAGGTTTGGGCTTCAGCACTTTCTGTTTTCATTGTAATTGTGATAAATGAATCATTTTTGAGAAACTGTCTTGAGCTTTGACACAGCAGACATTAAATGGATGAATGGTCATGTAAATGAGGAAGAATCACAGCATAAATCGTGCCATGAAATCGTGGCTTGTGTAATAAGCAAATTTGTATTAAAATCCTTTTAGAAATAACCATATATACTTAAAAAGATCTTTCTGTTATGATGAACACAATTACACAGACGTCCTGAAACTCACCTGCTCTAAAACAGACGACTGCACATCAGGATCAAACACATGGCCATCACACTTCACCTGCAGCCTCATTACATGTCGTTCCTTCACCGGGAGAACTGAGGAACAAAGTGGAGAATCATCAGTGACATTCCTGAACTAATGTTGGACAGACATACAGAGTTGAATATAGTAGAAATCATGTAAATAAAAACCTACGAGTGTGACAGATGGAGTAATAAGCTTCGGTACGATCTTGATCAGCAAACGATCCCTTATAAAGAGCTCCACAGTCTTCATTTTTATAAAAATTATTAGCTTGTAATGAATTCCACAGGAGATTAGTAGGAGATGGTCCCATCTGACCACTTCCAAGTGTCCCTAAAGAGTCCGATCCAGGAGGCTCCCTGGTCATGTGCCACCTGCTGTAACAGGTCGTTGTCGGCTTGGTTGAGTGCACTGGCCAAATCAGTGTGAAATGTTCTGCAGTAAGTCTGAGCTTCAGTCCAGCTCATCTGAGGACTGGAGACACCAACAAACCGGTCAGCACCACTGTTACTCGCTGTGAAGGACAATGAGTAAAACATTAAAGGGAAAATCTGGATCAGATTAAACACTTCTGTGATCTTGTGATCCTGTGTTGAAATCTTTTTATTTAAAGATCTTGTTCTTCATAATAAACCAATTCACAAAATCAGACAAATCAAAATCAGGCTGTTGACTCACCGTTAAAACATATAATCTGTTTAATATCTATGCAGGATTCATCAAACCACTTTCCTTTTTTAATGTAAACACATGATTGATCCCCATTGTCGTTATTGGGTTCTCCAGAGGCCCATTTCCTCAGAGTAATATTCTTCAGTGGAAGGTTGTCTAAAGACCAGCGCCAGCTATCAACATCGTTTTATAATCCGATCCAGGCACGATCAGTCAGGTGCACTCTCTCCCCTTCTTTTGTCAGTCTTTTCCAATCATCAGTACTTTCGATGGTTGCCAGGTCATTGCACATCACCCTGCAGTAGTTCTGTGCCTGAGGCCAGGTCTTGCGGGTCATGATCACAGGATATTTATGGCGGAATGGTGGCAGCTTGGATACAGCTATCAGCACAGCACCTGTTGGTGATTAGGGCAGATTTATAACTTAACTTAAAGGATAAATTGAGCCTTTTCTGAGTAAAAATGTTTTAGCATAAACTTTGACGTTGTTGACTGAATTACTGGAGTAAAGCAGCTGCTGATTCCAGAACAGACATGTTTGCTAGTCTTTCTGCTTTCATCGGTCTCTTATAAATCTCAAACATATCAGAATTTTTGGTTACCTAGGTCCTAGGTCCTTCTCACCATTAACCGGAGAGTAGGAGCTAAAACTATTTAAACTTCACGTTTACGCTCAGTCAGTGTCGCTAACCTAATATCAACAAATCATTTGTTTCATGATCTGGGTTCTTCCTGATTTGAAATTAAAATTTCTACGGTTTTAATTCATTCACATGTTTCTACTTGAATAAATCCTAACAACCCAACCTCATCATATCAGCAAACACACAGAAATGAGATGTCTTTTTAACAAATAAATAAATAAATAAATAAATAAATAAATAAATAAATAAATAAACAACATCATTTTATATCAATATATTGTCAAAACTAATTAATACATTTTTAATGTTTCTCAGAAAAATTGCAACCAATATAAAAGAAGAGCTCATGTACAGTAAACTACAGTGATGAATGATTTTTAAATCTGTTCCCACCTGTGAAACACAGAAGAGTGAAAATCTGCCTCATGACAGATGAGTAACTGTGGAGTGTTAAAATAAACAACCAGTCAAACTCAAATTAGAAACAAAATTGTTGATGGGAAAAATTTAGGTTTAGAAGATCTCATCTAGCACACACACACACATACACAGTAGATTCTAAAACAATGTACACAGTTTGAATGCTGTTCAACATTAAGGTAAAAGCAGTTAAAGCCGAAATTAACAATAAACTGTTAGACATGAGCCCAAAACACAGGCCACATTAATCCGTACCTGTCAGATGGAACACAGTGATTTCTTAACAGCTCTGCAAGATACAGATCTTTACTGCCAGCATGCATCTATTTTAAAACGTTTGTTCTATGTCTTCTACAAACCAGCTCTGCTTCTTATAAGTCCATTATTTGCTAATCAAATTAGAACGATGACACCAATGTAAATGCGAAAAAGTTCCATCTGACCATCAAGTCTGTATCTCTTCAAATAAATCTGTACATTTTAATTCACTTCAACAATCAGAGGGAAGGGAAACAAATATTACATCATTGTAAAGTTTATAGTTCTAGTACTTGAGATTGGACTCGAGTGCACAAGCAATACACAACTTCATCAACAAATAAAAAGGTCCACATGTGGAGTGAAATAAACACAAAATTTTATCATCTTGCTGAGGTTCAGCTGAACACAGTCACTTATGTAAGTTGGAAAAAAAATCAAAGAAAAAGCAATGTGTCTGTACATCAGATTGTTAAAGTGACAGCAGTATCATGTTGTGTTTCTGTGTGTGTGTGTGCGCACACATGCGTGTGTGTGTGTGTGTGTGTGTGTTTAAATGTTATACAAACAACAAACCAAACCAAGAAAACGACTCATTGCTCTAACGAATGACATTTATAGTTTCAGTAAGGATGTAATTTCTTCATGGAGGATTTTCCAGTGTTTAATTAGACATTAGACAACGTTTCTCTTGTATCTCTGTAATTACTGACTGTTTAATTAACTATAATAATTGTTTAAGAACGTTTTAATATTAGAATAATAGCATAAGAGAAAACTTTACACATGTAAGTTCACTTACTGAGTTTAAACATGATTGTATTTTTTATATTACAGTACAATCCTGAATTTTTGTAATATTATAGTACATAGTAATATGTAAAGCTAATGGCTAAAAGTGTTAAGCAAATAATGTAACGTGTGTATTGTGTTACATAACTGTAATTCTTTCTATTCTTGACAGGCAACAGTGTTTAAACCATCAGCTCAAATATTAAATAAATCTCATTGTGATTTATTTTCCCTAACGTAAAAAAGAGATGGATGAGTTAACCTTAGCGTTAGCATTAGAATTAGCATTAGAGTTAGCATCCAGAAAATCAAATCAGCCAATCAGAGTTAAATTCAGTTTGTACTTGTTTGTTAAAGCTGAATGTTTTTATACATTAAACAAATAATTGTAAATGTATAATGAAAAGAACCTGAAGCTTCTAGGAAGCTTCTAGGTCTATGACCAGACAGTGCAGTATCCCTAAACACTTCCTGTTTCCATTGCAGTGATGGAAAACATATCATTTTTGAGAGTCTGCCCTATACTTGAAAAGCTCTGAGACGCAGCAGACAGACCTTCTGGAAATGATTGAGTGGACAATGTAAATGAGGGAGAATCACTCAGGCTTCAATTTGTGCATAAAGTTTTGAATGATTAAAGGTAGAAGCAGATGCAGGGTCAGGTGTGACGCTTCGAAGGCAAATTAAACAGAAAACAAAACCACTGCTTGTGTAATATAAGAAAGAAAGTAAACTTATCACATGGCTATACAAAGGGAAGATGTGGCCTTAATATTAGGATTAAGGGGTTTTCTCAAACACCAAACAAACAAACACTTGTTGGAGCACCGGCTTCCACTCAGTTCTGGTATATTTACTCTCAGGACATTCGGATAATGATCTGGATGTAGAACAGCAGCTCTGATAGGTTTCTATTCACGTTCTAATATGTTATTGTTTCTATAGCAACGGCTCAGTCACAGGGACCTCAAACGCTCCAGGTAAACGAATTAAAAGTGTGTGTAATCATCATTGTGGTGAATCTTTATGGAGAAGTTTGTTCTGTAACAGTCAGAGGGAAAGTTTTAACTTTGTGTTTTCTCTGTAACGTGACAAGTTCTTCTTTTCTTCTTAATGAGACAAAATTTATGAGAAAGAGAAAGTGTGATTACTCCATCATATCACTACACCATCACTCCATTACACCATCATGCCATTACACCATCACTCCATCACACCATCACAACATTTCACCATCACTCCATCACTCCATCATACCATCACACCACCCCAGCACTCAGTGTTCCTCTCCTTCGGTATCTCACATGTGGAATTCATGCCGTAGTTCAATACACAAGTGTTTATTTAAAAACACACCTTTGTGATATTAACTGTGTGCCGTCGCATGTCTCCTCTGTACCTTTAGCCACCTGAGGTCCTGTGTGAGAAGATGAATAAAACTAATCTGGATCCAGTGATTCTGGGACTGTCTTTGCCCATTGTTATGGCCTCAGAGAACATCAACTTCTGTGTTGGACTTCCTCTAAACAACTGTGTGCTCGTCTTCCTCACGCGAGCTGGAGCACGGGACAGATCTCTGATTTTCACTCTGAGTCAAATTGCATCTGTAATCCTCTTTGCTGTCCTGGCGCCTCTCTTTGTCCTCTGTCATGTCAACTTTGAAAAGCTCTGCTTTTATCATCCAGTATTGTTTATTACTGGCACCTGTATGACGTCTCGCTTACTGCTGCAGTGCTGTGTGAGTATTGAGCGCTACATGGCAGTCATCCACCCGATTACCTTCCTAAAATATAAAGCGATGAGGTATTGTGTAGCTGTCTCAGTCCTTATATTATATTTCTAAACTCCCCTTAGATGCCTTTGGACTTGTGTACACCGTGTTTCTGGGTGTGATGCTTTTCCTCAGTCTCCCTCTGCTCAGAGGTCTGAGGACACCAGGACCAGGAGCGAGGGAAAGGGATGACGGTGGGCCAAAAAAAAAAAAGGCTTTCAGAATTGTTTCCCTAAATCTTCTGATATTTTTAATCAAATAATCCCATTAATGGTGTGCTTTGGTATGAAGTATACACTGACTCAAGAGAACTTTGCTCTAGCATTTATGGTTTCTTTAAATATTAATATCACAATAAGTTTATTTCAGCCAATCTTATTTTTATACCAAAATGGTAAACTGACCTGCAGGAGTAGAAGCTGAATGTGACATATAACAATTCTAACATTTAGAGTAAACAGACTGTGGTGTAGCTGATTTAATATCATTTTAATCCAAGAGTAGCTGGAACTCGACTTATCAGATGTTTTCATCATGAATTATTTTATTGTTTATTTTAAAGTCTGATATAAAATTACTCAGGACACTGTTAGCTTTTAGTATGAGAAGGATTTACTTATGTATTTATACTTAGACACATTTCACATGCGTACATTTCACAGCAGTAGCACTTGCAGGTGACAGGACAAATCAAACAGGGCAGAAATAGAAATCTCTCAGACTGACTTTTCACTACAATCCAATCTACTGCTAACAGAGATTTGATTTAATTCACCTGTTAGTGATGTGTGTGGATGAAACACCTGAACTCAATAATGAAGGCATATGAGAGGTGATATAGTGTCTGTATGTTCCCGTAGGTTTTGTAACACTATTGCTAGCCATCTAATCGGGGGGTTTCTATGAACTTGTATTTCTAACATACAAAAGAATTTAATTCTCTGATATGTTTTTTTTTTATACGTGGTGGAGGTCTGAAACTCTCTCTGCTGCTGTGTTGTTTGTTCTTTTCTTTGTGTTGAGCGACACCTTGTGGTAAATCTTACAAATGCATACGATGCACAAATACTTGCTCATTTCCATTTACTTAACTAAATAATAGTCATAAATAAATGTCTTTAGAAAAAAGGGTTTTATTCATTTATTGAATAATTTACACAATATTAACAAAGTATAAAGATATTTTAGAATTTACTTCCATGGCTGTTATTCAATTCATGTTAAACAATTCATCAAGTTAATAAAGTTTGGGATGAAGGATTATAATGTTAAGAAGTTATTCTGGAGTATCATTAGGGTGTTGCCGGGTGGTTGCTATGGTAACACAGGTAGTTACTTGGTTGCTATGGGTGTGAGTGGGTGTGGCAATGCAGTGTAAATTGTCCTCAGAACAGAGGAACTTTTCCCTGTAATTCTGATCAGATACAGAGACGGAGACGTCCTGCAACTCACCAGGTCTAACACAGCAGAGTCAAACACACCTCCATCAGACATCACCTGCAGCGTCATGTGCTGCTTCCTCACGAGGAGAACTGAGGAACACCGTGCAGAATCATCAGAAGGCAGAAGTGTGGAATTCCTGAATTAATGTCACCATTGATACACCTGAACACACACCTGAACACAAACCTGAACACAAACCTGAAAACTGCTGTACAAACACCTGAACACACATGAACACACTTTAACACAACTGAACACACTCCTGAACACTGCTGTACAAACACCTGAACACACACGAACACACACATGAACACACCTGAACACACACCTGAAAACTGCTGTACAAACACCTGAACACACATGAACACACACCTGAACACACACCTGAACGCACACCTGAACACTGCTGTACAAACACCTAAACAGACATGAACACACACCTGAACACACCTGTACATGCACCTGAACACACACAAACACACACGTGAACACACCTGAACACAAACCTGAACTCACACCTGAACATGCACCTGAGCAAACAGCTAAACACACAACTAAACACACACCGTTACACTCCCCTGAAATCATATATTTACATATCATACTATCATACATAATCATTTGTTTTGTGTATTGATTTAGATTTTTAGAACAGATTTCTGGATTTTTTTCCCCTACTTTCTGAACTGGAATGTGTAAAAGATACATCACCAGGATATAGTGTTAATGTAGCTGTCTTACAGCTCCATGTAATAAAGAATAAAGCTGGAAGCTCTGTAGAAGACTCCTACATCAGGGAAGGAACTTTAACCTTTTCTCATTTCTTCATGCTAAGATTTTTGTAGGTTGTTTCTCACATCTTTGTAACCCATAAGTGTTTGTCCATCTGTACAAGCCATCAAAGAAAAGGAGCATTTACAGATGAGATATTTCACAGATATAAAGAATTTCTAGATTAATTGTCACCAGTGAAAACAAGGACAAAGATAATAAACTGCTTCATGACAGATGAGGATCTGTGAATATTAAAATAAAAATTGTCATTATGTTCAAAGTGTAAAAGTCTCATTTGTTTTAATCTTATAGTCAAAATGATATCTTATGTGATCAAGCTGAAAGGGAAGCAACAATTATCTGTATAAAAAACACAAACTCTGATAAATATCTCAACAAGAATTTATTTAGAGTGAAGGATAAGATCATCACACGAGCCTTCAAAAAAATAATGATGTAGCATTAGAGTTATTAACATTCTCAGATCTGAAAGCAGACCAAACTCAAGGAGACTTTCTGTTAATCGCATTATACATCAGTTAATCATCTGAGTTTGTGTAAGATTTCTACACAAAATAAATAGTTTACATTTCTGAAAACTCAATTAAAAATCTTTTAAAGCTGTGTTTTGGCTTTCTGGCTCTTTATGTACCTGATTTTTATCAGAAAGATTAAAGATGAAATTAAAATCTTTTTATTTTAGTGAGATATCTTCGGGGGCACGGTGGCTTAGTGGTTAGCACGTTCGCCTCACACCTCCAGGGTCGGGGTTCGATTCCCGCCTCCACCTTGTGTGTGTGGAGTTTGCATGTTCTCCCCGTGCCTTGGGGGTTTCCTCCGGGTATTCCGGTTTCCTCCCCCGGTCCAAAGACATGCATGGTAGGTTGATTGGCATCTCTGGAAAATTGTCCCTAGTGTGTGATTGCGTGAGTGAATGAGAGTGTGTGTGTGTGCCCTGCGATGGGTTGGCACTCCGTCCAGGGTGTATCCTGCCTTGTTGCCCAATGACGCCTGAGATAGGCACAGGCTCCCCGTGACCCGAGGTAGTTCGGATAAGCGGTAGAAGATGAATGAATGAATGAATGAATGAAATATCTTTGGCCATTTTGCCAGAATGTAGCTACAGAAACATTGAAAGTTTTGCAAATTTAAATACTGAAAAAAAAAAAAGGAATTATGAAATCATTCAAATATTAATAAAATCAAACAGTTCTGTACCTGTAACATGAACATGTGAAGATTGAAGTGTTCCTTTAGAGGTTCTGTAATGTTTAGATGTTTATCATGTCCTCATCTACACCTGTGTACACAGATGTTTTCTTTCTTTAGTCCTCACAGCACCAGACCAAGCCTAAGATTGTGAGTGTGGACAACAAGCACGGTTCTGATTTGAAAAAGGTACATAATTTGTGTAAAATTTCTTTTTTTTTTTGTTCATATGTAAATCTACCTCAAGGGACATGAGCAGGTTTCAGAGACTTACTGATTTAAACAGTGTCTTCTTCACTGTCGACGCTGTATAGTGTCTCTACCTCAGGATTTCTTTACATTTGTATTTAGGACATTTGGCAGACACTCTTATCCAGAGCAACTCACATTTATCTCATTTATACAGCTGAGTAACTGATGGTTAAGGGCCTTGCTCAGGGGCCCAGGAGTGTCAGCTTGGTGGACCTGAGATTCAAACTCACGACCTTCCAATCAACAGAATTTACAATTATCAAAGCTAATACAGTACTGCTGTTGTAGAAGCTCCAGGTTTGATGTGCTGCTCATGCTGAGATGCTTTTCTGCTCACCACAGTTAATGAATGATTTATTATAGACTTTCTGTCAGCGCAGACCAGTCTAGTTCTTCTCCTCAACATTTCTCATCAACAGGCCTGCAGGCCCTCCTGCACATCGTCTGGTCTTTTCATAGCAGCTTTCTTATTTCCCTGCATAATAAACTAAATAAATAAATGTAAAAAATAATGATGTTATTTTTATTATTATATAATTTGAATGAAGTTATTCTTTTTTGTTGTTGTTGATAAATGTATGTGTGTATCCAATGAGACTGTGTTGTGATTAATATTCTGAGACAGCGCACAGTGTTTATTTCCTGGTATACTACTCTGCTGTGAAGAGAAAATGTTCTGGATCTTTCTACACAAGGTGAGTGAGTGGAGTTTATTTCAGCAGCTCTGATTAATGTGGTGTGTAAATCACTACTGGAGACTTTTCTTATTACATCATCAGTTAACATTCTTCTCTAACAATCCAGCTCTAAGACAATGCATTCTTTCCTTTCACAGCGCTGCTGAGTTCTGGATTCTGATTGGTCTGTAGGTGTTGATTAGTTTTCTATGATAATATCTCTGAGAAGCACAGGTGTATATTACTGCACATGAAACATCACCCCGCTGCTGTGTATCAGTAGAAACACCACACACAGTGCTGAACAAACTTCCTTTCTTTACCTGCAGCTCGTGGGCATTAGGTTCCTGGGGAGGTGTTTGAAAGTTAAAGGTCACAGAGGTTCCTACTGTTCATGTTTTTGTTTATTTTGTTTTTATTGTAGACCTTTTTTTAACAGCCCCAGGGTCTGCTGTGTAAAAGAATAGGCTCTGATCAGCCAATCAGAAAGCAGCACTGTCCCGCCCTCTGCATTCACACGAGTTTCTTTGAACTCTATTTAGACAGAAATAAAAAATTTCATATAATCAACAACATACATTTAGCACAGTTTGTTCTAAATGGCAAAGTCTTTAAACACAAAAACAAATCCTCAGATTTTAAGTACATTTACAAAACCCGACACTTGTTCTGATATCAAACAAAATGTTTTATGTTCACTGGAAATCTAACAATGCTTTCAAATCAGACTCGCAGTCAGATGCGGGCGTTCAACTCACAACCAACACTGTGTGAGGTAAAACAATACTGTAATACTGTAATAATACTGTAATACAAATCCACACAGTACACAGAATAATATGAACAATGACGGCGTGTAATACAGAGAACAAAATAACAACACTGTAGGTTTCTTAAATCAGTGTTTGTATTGTACTGAACCTCTGGGTGTTTTCCCTGTCAGGAAGCTCAGAACACTCAGGAACAACACTGGAGACTCCTTCCATAATAAATCTTTAATCTTCACCACGTGTGAGATTCACACACTCGGGTAATGATTCACACAATCAAATAAATCTGTATAATGTGCAGAGATTCGAGCAGAACTTCTGGGGAATGAAAACAGAACTCGTTAACAGGTTCAATAATTATCAGGTGTAACCTGTTCAACCCTTAAACTACAGAACACCCGAACAGCTGAGAGCTTTTACTAACCCTGTGTTTGTGCATCTCCTTCAGAGAGAAAGAGAGAGAGAGAGAGAGAGAGAGAGAGAGAGATGTTTTTAAGTATTTATGAATGGTTATACCTGTAAAACCTGTTGGACTAGCGATCAGGTGTGTGTGTGTGTGTGTGTGTGTGTGCTTGTGTGTGTGTGTTTGTGTCTGTGTGTGTGTTTGTGTCTGTGTGTGTGTCTGTGCGTGTGTGTGTGTGTGTGTGTGTGTAGGTATGCAGTCACACCCTCCCTCATAAGTTCATTACTTAAGTTTTTTTATAATCTTCAGCAGAGGAAAAAGGACGTGAGTGAGAGTGAGAGCGACATTCGAGAATCTTAGACATCTTAAATCTCAAAATAACTAAAAAGGAAAAAGAAAAATACAGAAAAGGAGGAAACAACAAATTCTGTTTAATTTTGTAAACAAGTGTCAAGTGTGCAGAAGGTAAGATTCATCCTCATCACTCCTAAAGATCACAAGTATTATTATTATTATTATTATTATTATTATTATTATTATTATTATTATTATTAACAATTATTAATTAATAGTGAGGGAGAGACAGTGTGTGTGTGTGTGTGTGAGTGTGAGGGAGAGACAGTGTGTGTGTTTGTGTGTGTGTGTGTGTATGAGGGAGAGACATTGTGTGTGTGAGGGAGGGAGAGACAGTGTGTGTGTGTGTGTGTGTGTGTGTGTGTGTGTGTGTGTGAGGGAGAGACAGTGTGTGTGTGTGAGAAAGAAACTGTGTGTATGTGTGTGTGTGTGAGGGTGAGACAGTGTGCGTGTGTGTGTGTGTGGGAGAGACAGTGTGTTTGTGTGTGTGTGAGGGAGAGACAGTGTGTTTGTGTGTGTGAGGGAGAAACTGTGTGTGTGAGGGAGAAACTGTGTGTGTGTGT
>NC_083461.1:26305992-26355992 GCF_030014155.1 Tachysurus vachellii | reverse complement strand
GTGTGTGTGAGGGAGAGACAGTGTGTGTGTGTGAGGGAGGGAGAGACAGTGTGTGTGTGTGTGTGAGGGAGAGACAGTGTGTGTGTGTGTGTGTGTGTGTGTGTGAGGGAGAAACTGTGTGTGTGAGGGAGAAACTGTGTGTGTGTGCGTGTATGTGTGTGTGTGTGAGGGTGAGACAGTGTGTGTGTGTGTGTGTGGGAGAGACAGTGTGTTTGTGTGTGTGAGGGAGAGACAGTGTGTTTGTGTGTGTGAGGGAGAAACTGTGTGTGTGTGAGGGAGAAACTGTGTGTGTGTGTGTGTGCGAGACGGAGAGGCAGTGTGTGTGAGGGAGAACCTGTGTGTGTGTGAGGGAGAGACTGTGTGTGGTGTGTGTGTGTGTGAAGGAGAGACTGTGTGTGGTGTGTGTGAGGGAGCGACAGTGTGTGTGTGTGTGTGTGTGTGTGTGTGAGGGAGCGACAGTGTGTGTGTGTGTTTGTGTGTGTGTGAGGGAGAGACAGTGTGTGTGTGTGTGTGTGAGGGAGAGGCAGTGTGTGGGGGGGATGGGTAGAGACAGTGTGTGTGTGAGGGAGAGACAGTGTGTGTGGGGGGGTAGAGACAGTGTGTGTGTGTGTGTGTGTGTGGTGTGTGTGTGGTGTGTGGGAGAGACAGTGTGTGTGTGTGTGTGTGTGTGTGGTGTGTGGGAGAGACAGTGTCTGTGTGTGAGGGAGAGACAGTGTTTGGGGGGGTAGAGACAGTGTGTGTGTGTGTGAGGGAGAGACTGTGTGTTGGGGGTAGAGACAGTGTGTGTGTGTGTGTGTGTGTGTGTGAGGGAGAGACTGTGTGTGTGAGGGAGAGACTGTGTGTGTGTGTGTGTGTGAGGGAGAGACAGTGTGTGTGTGTGTGTGTGTGTGTGTGTGAGGGAGAGACTGTGTGTGTGTGAGGGAGAGACAGTGTGTGTGTGTGTGTGAGGGAGAGACTGTGTGTGTGTGAGAGACAGTGTGTGTGTGTGTGTGTGTGTGTGAGGGAGAGACAGTGTGTGTGTGTGTGTGTGTGTGTGTGTGGGAGAGACAGTGTGTGTGTGTGTGTGTGTGTGTGTGTGTGTGTGTGTGTGTGTGTGTGTGTGAGGGAGAGACAGTGTGTGTGTGTGTGTGTGTGTGTGTAGATGTGTGTGTTGTGAGGAGAAACTGTGTGTGAGAACGTGTTGTGTGCTGTAGTGTGTGTGTGAGGTGAGACATGTGTGTGTGTGTGGTGTGTGGAGAGACAGTGTGTTTGTGTGTGAGGAAACAGTGTGTTGGTGGTGAGGGAGAACGGTGTTTGTTGTGGTGTGTGTGGAGAACTGTGTTGGGTGTGGTGTGAGGAGAGACTGTGTTTGTGTTGTGTGTGGGTGTGTGTGTGTGTGTGGTGTGAGGACGTGTGTGTGTGTGGGTGTGTGTGTGTGTGTGTGGGTGTGAGTGTGTGAGTGTGTGTGTGTGAGGGAAAACAGTGTGTGTGTGTGTTTGTGTGTGGTGAGGGAGAGACAGTGTGTGTGTGTGTGTGAGGGAGAGCAGTGTGTGGTGGGAGGTAGAGACAGTGTGTGTGTGGGGTAGAGGTGTGTGTGGGGGTTACTGTGTGTGTGTGAGAGACAGTGTGTGTGTGTGTGTGTGTGTGAGGGAGAGACAGTGTGTGTGTGAGGGAGAGACAGTGTGTGTGTGTGTGTGTGTGAGGGAGAGACAGTGTGTGTGTGTGTGTGAGGGAGAGACAGTGTGTGTGTGTGTGAGGGAGAGACAGTGTGTGTGTGTGTGTGAGGGAGAGACAGTGTGTGTGTGTGTGTGTGAGGGAGAGACAGTGTGTGTGTGTGTGTGTGTGTGTGTGTGTGAGGGAGAGACAGTGTGTGTGTGTGTGAGGGAGAGACAGTGTGTGTGTGTGTGTGTGAGGGAGAGACAGTGTGTGTGTGTGTGTGTGTGTGAGGGAGAGACAGTGTGTGTGTGTGTGAGGGAGAGTCAGTGTGTGTGTGTGTGTGTGTGAGGGAGAGACAGTGTGTGTGTGTGTGAGGGAGAGACAGTGTGTGTGTGTGTGTGTGAGGGAGAGACAGTGTGTGTGTGGGTGTGTGAGGGAGAGACAGTGTGTGTGTGTGTGTGTGTGTGTGTGTGTGTGTGTGTGTGTGTGTGTGTGAGGGAGAGACAGTGTGTGTGTGTGTGAGGGAGAGTCAGTGTGTGTACAGAAAGTGGAGCAGGTTTATCTTCATTCCACAGTAAACAGCAGAAACACATCATGTCCTTCTACATTTTCACTTGTTCTTGCTGAAAAAAAACATTTAGTCTTTTTTACACTCAAAAGTTTGAGATTTTTATTTATTTGTAAAATCTAAAATAGACGCCAGAATGTTTTTGTAATTTTTTTTAAATAAAGATGGAAAGTTCCTCTGTGTCTAACTTTAACTCAGTTCAGCGTTTGAATAATCGCATAATATTTACATATAAAATATACTGTATATAGTTTCTTTCTTTGTTATTTCTGCAGTTGATGTCCATCCATACCATGTCCATCCCTGTGGACTTCCTGTCTGAGGAGCAGTTCTCCTGCTCTATTTGCCTGGACATCTTCACCAACCCCGTCTCCACACCATGTGGCCACAGCTTCTGCCTGTCCTGCATCACATCGTACTGGGACAGCCGGAGCAAAGCCTGCTTCTGTCCCCTGTGCAAGGAGAACTTCCGCAAGCGTCCAGAGCTCCACATCAACCACACGCTCAAGGAGATCACGGAGCAGTTCAAGCGCATGACTGAGACCTCTGGAAGCCACACGATCTCCCCCGATGCCCAAGGTACTAACTCTCAATCTCCTCGAATTATAGACAGAAAGATCAGCGGGTCGCCTCGGCCTGGAGAGCTGCCCGGAGGACTGCTGAAGGAAATGAAGAGCCGCTTCCAAAGGACATCGTCCAGCGGGAATTTACTGGAAGCTTCTGCGCCATCTTCTTCACCGCCTCCATATGAAGCCAGCAGGAGGAGGTTCAGCGCCAGCGGGTTCGGACCAGCGACCTCAAACGGACCTCAGTGTAGCAAGCATGCACTTACATTGGATATGTTCTGCAGGAGTGATCAGATATGTGTGTGTGCGATGTGTGGTGAAGGAGACCATCATGGCCACGTGCTGGTGCCAGCTCGGCGGGAGATGATCGTGAAGAAGGTGAGCGAGTGTTTGATGAAAGTTTCCTTAATAAAGGTCCGATCTCTGACCGTGATCTGTTCTGTGCTCAGTCTCAGTTGGGGATCATGGAGATCGAGGTGCAGAGTTTAATCACAGCCAGAGAGAAGAAGATTGAAGAAATTCAAATGTCTCTTTCTGATATTCAAGTAAGTTTCTCAGCACCTTCTACAGAATAAGTCTGTAGAAAGGAGTCAAACATGACTTTACAAAAAAAATCCATGATGCAGACTTACAGCCCAGGAACAGCCTGAGTCTTTTATTGCTTTATACCACTTTCTTTATTAAGAACTACACCTTATTTGATCCATTTACAGTTACATTTAAGTCTGAATAATGTTTATGCAACAAGTCACTTCCATTACAGCAGCTATAAACGCTTCATGGTTCCCTCATCAGTCTGTCTTTATTTTCTTCATGTTTATAAGACAAAAATATACAGCTGGTTACATCATGTTACTGAGAAAACACTCAGAAGTGTAAACTCTTCTGTTCTGAAGATGTGGGAAAACTTCGTTCCAGATTCACTTCTGCTTTGACTCCCACATCAGATTGTGTAAACTCTCAAGGATTCTTTGGATAGTTAAAGGTTCTTGTTAGGGAGCACTATATAATATATAATGTGAATAAATAAAATCTTGTAGTAGGATCAAACCTTTTCCAGAAACCACCAGCTGCAGAACCCTTCGAAGCTCTAGACCATAGGTCACTAACAGGCGGACCGCGGTCCGGGTCCGGACCCAGAAGCTGCCCAATACGGACCCGGACCTACAGCCAAAACAAAAGTTTATGATTTAAAACTTGACGTGGCGCTTTTATTTTATCGGCGCCGCTTTTGCAATCTTTACGGTAGTGGTAGTGGAAACACACAGACCAATTGCATGCGAGTTAAGCCATCCCACGTGATAACACTCAGCCAATCAAGTGCATTCCTGAAGTAAACTGTGCAAGATACTCAACAGTGCAAGACAGATGAAAGAGAACTAGAGTAAAGTTACACGTGAAAGAAAGATAGCGGTACATGTAGAAAACAAAGGGAGAGAAACAGACGAGTGAGACGGAGAAAGGGAGAGAAACAGACGAGTGAGAGGGAGACTGAACTCTGTTCACACTTCCCACTTCACCAGTGTGTCTCATATGTTCAGAAACCGTGGCACTTATTAAAAGTGGCAAAACGCCATTATGCATGGGAAACGCCATTATGAGACAAAACATAAAGGTTTTGAACAAACATATCCGCTCAAATCTGAAGACAGCGTCCCTGAGACAGCTTTCCCAGGTCTGAGGGAAGTAGCCCTATACATCCTGACCATGTTTGGCTCTACATACAACTGCGAGGCAGCTTTCACTACAATGAACATAATCAAAACTAAATATAGTTCCAGGGTCACTAATGAGCACCTCCACATGTGTATGAGAGCGGCCCTGACTCCATTCAAGGCTAGGTTTAACATCCTGCCAAGCTCAGTTCTCTCACTGAGATATAAAAGGGAAAGTTAAGCACTTTATTTAAATATACACAATTTTCACATTTTATTTATTTTCTCTTATTTTGAAATGTAGCCCTACTTTTATTTATTTAATGAGAGAACGTTATACATATCTACAATCATACATATGTTCAGTTCTATGTTACGTGACAATAAATATTGTCAAAAAGTATTTAAATTGTACTGAATTTATTTGATTTGACAGGCAGTTATTGATCGCTTGCAGATGTTGATACAACTACAAGGCTACTTAAATACATATCACATTAACTAGTGAGACATTATGATCTTCCGGACCTTCGCTTCAAGAAATGTTCTCTTACTGGACCTCTTTAAATTTTAGTTGAATACCTCTAGACCGAGTAGTTTTTCATGAAGCAGCACCAACATCTCATCTCACTGCTGAAGTTCATCGGTTTCTCTCCTCAGGCCAACGCACAGCAAGAGGTGGAGGTTATAGCCAGCATGTTCCGTGCCTTGATCAGTTCCCTGGAGAGATCTCAGGCCGAGGTGTTGGGGATGGTGGAAATGGGCCGTGCTGCTGCCGAGCTTCGCTCACAGGCTTTCATCCGGGACCTTCAGCTAGAGCTCACAGAGCTGAGGAAGAGGAGCAGCGCACTGTCTGTGCTCTCTCAGTCCACTGACCACTTCAGCTTCTTCAAGGTCAGAGTAATCATCATCATCATCATCATTGATTCATGCAAATAGGAAATGCACAAAGATTTATTTATTTATTTATTTTGTATTCCTGAATGATTCATGATAATTAAATCGTGTTTGTTCAGGAAATTAATTAACCCTAGTGATGACTTTCTTCTCTTTGAAGTTTTATTGTTGCTTTATTTTTAGTTTTAGTTTTTTACCCTCATGGTTAAAGTTTGAGACAGAGTAACATTCAGTTCAGCTTTTTTAAATCAGAGACTGTCTCTACTTTCACGTTCTTCTCTTCCTTTGTCTTTGTCAGATTTCCTGATGGAATAAATCACACTGTTTTGTTTTGTTCATTTGGTGCAGACTGTAATGTAATGAGTCTGGTGTTCATGACGTGTGCGCAGACTAACAGCTTTATTTGTTGCTTTCGTTCGTCTGTCAGACCTGAAGAACGTGAAAGACAGTCGTGTGAAGTCACAGTCATTAACCCCTTAATTAACCAGTCATTAGCCTCAGTTTAGCGGATCTGTGTAAAACACTGTGAAAAACAGATAACTAGCAAAACCATGTTTACTAATGAGAGCTACTTTATTAGAGATGAGCAACATTTTAGTGTTTATGAATAGTTCTACCTGTATAACCTGTTGGTCTGGTGATCAGGAGTGTGTGTGTGTGTGTATGTGCTGTTTATTTGTTATTGTGTGTGTGTGTGTTTTAGATATTAAGGAAAAGAGGAAGTTTGTAATTTACAGATTAAATATAAGTTTAAAGATGCATTTCCTCACTTTCCAGTGTGAATGTAAGGGACTGTATGTTGTTGTTGATGTTGTTGTTGTTTATAAGCTCTTGCTGCAATTTTCCTCTAGTTTCTGAGATAATTCTACAACATCACTCTGTTTCTCTCCTCACAGACATATACATCTCTCTCCACTGGTCCTCCAATGAAGACCTGGACTGAAGTGACTATGACCCCTGACCCCACGGCTGGAGTCGTCCTTAAAAACGTCACTCAAATGGTGGAGAAAGTGGAGGAAGAGCTAAGGAAGCTGCCGCAGAGCTGTAAACACACACACACACACACACACACACACACACATATACAGTATATACACACAGACACACACACACAGACAGACACAGACAGACACACACGCACACAAACACACACACATGCACACATACACACAAAGACACACACACACATATACACACACACAAACACACAGACACACACACATATACACACACAGACACACACATGTACATGTACACAGACACACACGCACAAAGATAGACACACAAAGACACACACAGACACACACATCATAATCAAAAGTGAAGACAGTGACATGATGATGTTATGATGATGTCATGATCACATGACCTGCTTTTCTCATTTTTCACTTTGCTGAAAAAGACTGAAAACTGATTTTTTTTTTTACAGTCAAGGTGTTTATAACACTGCTGTATATGTGTCCATGTGTGTATCGATGTGTGTGTCTGTCTATATGTGTGCCTGTGTGTGTGTTACAGGTTTACATTCAGCGATAGAATCACCTGTAAAACCACAACCACGTGAGTTTCATCTGTTTTTCTATAAACAGAAAACAGTCACAATATCATCACATATCTTTATTTTCCAAGTGTATGCAACAATTTTATTAATATTTAGCAGTACACGAGATCTTTAACTCTTGGAAAAGATTACTGATTTTCTCTCTCTCTCTCTCTCTCTCTCTCTCTCTCTCTCTCTCTCTCTCTCACCCTCTCACCTATAGGTCAGTCGAAGTTACAGGATTACACATGTGAGTTTTTTTTGTGAAATTCCTTTTTGTACCAAACTTCAGATCCTCCAGCTGAAGCCTTTATAACCCTCCACTGCCCCCTGTGGACGATTCTGGGTTTTACTTTATTTTCAAAAAAACTTATTATTATTTTAAATTTGTTATGATTAATTATTACATTTTGAAATTAATAGATTTTGTTTTGTGCAGCATTCAGGCAGTTTCATTCATTATGATAATTACAGCTTATAATAATATAGCTGTAAACAGATAATAGGAACTTCATAATCAGCTGTTTCTTTGGTGCAGTGTTAGTCAACCATGTATGGTTTAAACCTCTAACCTCGGCCTCTGCTCCTCTCTCAGTGGACGTTACTCTGGATCGAGATTCCGCCCACCCGAGACTGGTGATCTCTGAGGACTGTAAGCAGGTGTACTGCAGTGACCGCTATCGCACCATGATGGACACACCCGAGAGGTTCGACCGTGTGGTCTGTGTGCTCGGCTGCCAGGGATTCAGCTCGGGTCGTCGTTACTGGGAGGTCCACGTGGGTGAGAAGACGGACTGGGATGTGGGCGTGGTCAATCGTTCGAGTAACCGCAAGGGGAAGATCTCGGTCAGTCCGGCTAACGGTTACTGGCTCTTAAGTCTGCGAGAAAACCATGAATACGCCTTCCGGTCCAACCCAATGATGCCCATTTACCTTAACCCCAGACCTCAGAGGATCGGGATTTACATTGACTATGAAAAAGGACAAGTGTCTTTTTATAATGCTGACACCATGGCTGTTATCTTCTCTAATGTCTACTTCTTTACTGAAACCTTATATCCATGCTTCAGTCCCTGCACTAACAAATCCGGTAAAAACAGCGCTCCTCTGATCATTTGTTCCATTTAGAATCCGGTCAATAGCATCAGTGATACTGAGATGAGTGTCGAGTGGAATTGAAATGAAATGTATTCACTAGCTACATTAGCTAAGACAGAGTAAGGCTGCAGTTCTATTGTACATCAGGAGATGTTTCTGTCTATCTCTGTGTTTTTATACGTTATATATATTGATATATATATCGTCGCTGTCGGGCGGAAACCTCGTATTTCCAAATGTTGTCAATTTCATATTTTTTCACATATCGATGCTATTGGTCAGTCCCCACATGGGTCTGATATTTTTACAAGTTATTAACAAATCTAAAGTCTTGAAAATAGCTTGAGCGCAAATCTCTTAACTCCATTGGACACTTCAACTTTCCACCTCTTCCTCACTCCGCGGGAGAGCTTCATGGCATATTTCTCCTCAAGAAGAGTCGCAACGAATCAACACGTCTTCTGAGGTAAATGTCTTCAAAACACTGGGCTCAAAGAAAAAAAAATCTTGACCCCCGCTAGTTCTGGTGCTCATCTGAGGACAGGAATTTAGCGCAAGACAATCCACTGCAAAGCGGACTAAACCCTGTGCACTGCAGATAAGGTACGGTGTTTTTTTAATTTCCTGAAAAATAACGGTTTTGGAGATACGAGGATTCCGCCCGACAGCGACGATATATCTATCTCTCTATCTATCTATCTATCTATCTATCTATCTATCTATATATATATATATATATATATATATATATCTATATATATATATATATAGATATAGATACTTCATGTGTATATTTTTATACATATATATACATACAGTATATTGCGTCTGAATCCTTCGTTGTTTTTAACCGACTGATCATTAGGTATACTCTGCTAGATACGTGCACTGATTCTCATACACCTTCTAAAGGGTTTCTCTCACATAACATATCTAACATATCTACCTTTCCTGTGAAGTCCACATGCTGAGTTTTTTGTTTAATTCCATCAAGACCTTATGCTGTTGTCAAGAATTGCTTGGAGAGGAAAGAAAGTGGGCGTGGCTTTGTGTTTAGTGCTCTCTGAACTGAAGTGTTGTTTCTGTACTACATTTGTGTCTACACCATTCATGTGACCTTGCACCTGTTTGTTAACAAGCGCTGAGCCTGCTGTGTCAAGCACTCGATTAAAGCCACAATTTAAACACCATATGCTGGTGGTTTTATTTGGTTGACAGTCTTGGTTTTTACAATCATTAGTTGTAAAATTTGTTCAGAACCCCATTATTTCTCGTCGTCTGGTAACACAAGCATGGTCCTGAGTAAATGAGCACAATATCAGTATCAGTATTGATGGAACCCTAGTCTGTTTTTTTGTAAATTATTTTGAATTCCTTTTCGTTATTGTGTGTGTGTGTATGTATGTGTGTGTGTGTTATGTGTGTGTGTATATGTATGTGTGTGTGTGTTGTTCAGATATCATATATTACTGTAATATACAGCTATTAGGACACATCTCTACCATCTGTTTTATCTCCTGTTTTATCTCCTTTATTGTGATCATAATCCTGACTGTACAGCGTGCACAATGTGAATAACATAAATGTACCTTATTTTGTTAAATAAAGCTTTAATATAAGAATTGATGACATTATTACTTAATTTTTTTTAATGATTTTAGTATTTCTATGAGGATAAAAATGCGAATCAGCCTGACCGTGATAGTGGGGGCGGGGCTAGTGTCCACTCGACCAATGGGTGAAGCGCATGGCCATGATTGACGTGTAGCGTCAAAGATGCTGCATATCTGCGTCGAGAGGGACACACACACACACATTCCAGCTCACATACCAGTATCAGGAAGACCCGCAGAGTCCCGACACTCAGGTTTGTCTTTTCTGTTTTCCCGTATTATAGATGTGTGTGTGTGTGTGTGTGTGTGTGTGTGTGTGTGTGTGTGTGTGTGTGTGGGAACATGATGTCCCTCTAATCCTTGGACATTTGTTTTAAAATGTTATTTTTTCTCTAAGTTCATTAATGCAGAAAACTGACCGAGTTCCTTTCTGTCCAGATAAATGTAGTGTTTAAATAATAATAATAATAATAATAATAATAATAATAATAATAATAATAATAATAAACATGCAGTGTTTGATTTGTGTGTTTGTGTGAATAAATATCAAGCTGATGCTCCATCTGTTCTGCCGAATGTCCCACTGTTCTCTTCAATCTGAATTATTTCCATTTTATATAACTGTTATATCACTGTGTTTATAAACGCTGTGTGTTATTATGGAAATGTTTTGTGTTATTTTTTTGCACATGTTCTCACTTTTACATTTCATAGTCAACTCCACCTCAGGACTAAAACACAGCGTCATGCAGTTAGAGGAAAATAATCACCGCTGTGCTGAAGTTACTGTTACTGAGTTACTGATAACATCAGATTGATTTGTTATTTTCCTCCAACAGCACATCCGCACGTGTTTCATTCCTTTTACATCATAGTAAATTAACAATAAATATGTTTAATTGATTGTAAAAAAAAAAAAAAAAAAAAAAAAAACAAGAAAAAACCCACATCATACTTTTTGCCCATTTATAATTATGTTGGCTTTGTAGAAGCCAACATTCTGTTTTCCTATTTATGCTTAGACAAATATTTATAAATAGTAACTCCTCCTAGGGCTTTTGAGCCACATGCACCAAATTCGGATATGTTGTAGAACCTGGTCTGAAGTGGTGTGGTCCTGGTCTGAAAAAAATTGCACAACACGGGCATGTGATATATCAAAACACACAGCACAATGAAGGGAACTGCCTCGTGTATTCTGGTCACGTGACGTCACGTGATGTCACGTGAAAATCAAAAATTAGCACAACATGTACAAGTGACATATCAAAACAATCAGCCCAGGATGATGTCACATGCTTGTCTCCACTTACCTCCAAATGTTTTGACAACCTAGATTTCTGTCCACTTGCTTCCAAAAGCAACACTAACCCTTATGTCCACTTGCTTCCAAAAAGCACCATCCGTTGCGAATACTTCAAAGCCAACATCAAAGTTTGTCGCGACGAACTGTACAAATTTAGTTACATTTAATCTTCACAAAGACAAGTTAGTTGCTATTGTGACTTATGTTATAGCAGCTATAAACTGTGTTCCACTCACCAGTCTCTCTTTATTCTCTCTCTTTAAGTTAATAAGACAAAATTCAGACCTGAGATCAGACTCTAAATCAGATCCTGATGGCTGCGTTCAAGCTGTGAATCGATTACACGATAAATGACCAGATTACACGGCGGCGGTGTGTAAAACATGATCACACACTCTGTAGATGTTAAACATCAGTGTTTATTTAAAGCAGGTATTTTTTTTCTTGTATCAGACAGAATTGTCTTCAGTGTTTATTGAAATGACTAAAATCTGACTGGATTAAGTGCTGCAGGAAGAGAGGATAAGTGAGGTAGAGGTCGTCTGAAACAAGGTCAGTTCAATATTTATGAGCTGCTGCAGAATCCCACTGAAGATCCAGTCGCAGTAAAATTCAGAGGAATCAAACTGTACAACTGAGTCATTGAATTTCACTCAATTCCACACACTACTGCTCATCAGCTTCACTTCCACACATTTAGGAAGCTTTAAAAACTGAACAGGGGATTGTGAGGAATTTTACATCATCATCATCAGTAACAGGACAATACTTCTATCATGATGATGATGATGATGATGGTCATGGTCTTGATGTCAATGATGCTGAGTTTCAGAGATATGGCACTTCAAAGCAGCACCTGGTCCAGGAGAGATCTGTCTTCTGTTTTACTTCATCTCAAAAATATTATCACTTCTTCTTTTATTTAAATAAATGTTTAATACATAAATACAAAATGTTTAACACTGGAAAAATATATTACATTTTTCGATTGGAGAAAATTTAGAGACTTAAATGACCCTGTGCTTCTGTGTCTGAGTTTCATCAGCGAGGGGAATAAAGAGGTTTATATAACACTGATCACGTTCTGAGGTGACCTCGTGAGTCTCAGACTGTCTTTCCTCTGACAGATGATGGAAATCAGATATATTTAAGGTTTAATGCTTTAATGTATCATTTATACTTTATCCTTTAAATCTAATGTTAATTTAGATCTATAAAAAGACTTTAAATGAGTAAATTTGTCTTTCATTCACTTTCTTTGTATCTTTAATGTTGCTAAGCACACGACGTTCACTGTACGTGATTACAGTCAGGATTATCTGCTGTTCCATCTGAGAAATATAACTACATTTATTTCTTGTGTCCCAAACTAATCCATTATCAGGTGTTAAATATTTATAAAGGAGTTGTTTCAGTGTGAACGCCATCAGTTGTTATCATCAGTGTGTGGATGTTGTTAGCGTGAACATCCTGGTTAAATAAAATGAAGCTAAATAAAATATAATGCAAAAAAAATATTTATCTTTCAGAAACCTGGATTGAAGGACACAGTGTAGAAGGACAGGAAGTGAAAGTGTTCCAGCAGGAACTCGTGGTGGACGCTGGTGTTTAGTGATGACGTCCCACTGACACTGAACATCACCACACATCTTTCACAGCCTTGTGTTGACATGGCAACAGGAAGGAAAAGTATGTGTGTGTGTGTGTGTGTGTGTGTGTGTGTGTGTGTGTGTGTGTGTGTGTGTGTGTGTGTGTGTGTTAATAAATCAGTGTGATCATCTGTGTATTGTTCATTTAAGAATTCTGTGATATTTTCTTTTTATATTATCTTTTTCCTATTTATATTATTCTAATTATTATAATAATGAGTTCCTCTTTTCTTTAACAGTCCTTCAGCTCTGTTTTTGCTCGATTTCTGTCTCTTGTCACACACCCACACTCCTGTGTCTTTTCCTCTCCCACTCACTGTAACATCTCGTCCTCTCACTTTCCGTCACTCCGACAGGCTCCGCATCCAAAGGTGGAGGCGTCCACTTCCCGGACGAGATGGAAGACGATGTCCTGAGTGAGAGCGGTGAGGACACGCAGCAGGATAAGATCATCACTGCCGTAGCCGAGCCTGATGGAGCTTACATGGTCAAGGTGACTTTCAGACGGCCAATTAACACCTCTGACGACCTTCGATTACAAATTACAGAGATTTAAGATAATGTAGATGAATGAATATTGTTTTATTACATTTCCTTGCTCACTACAGTACCACTGATATTTCTTGTCTCTGTTTAGGCCGGATTCCTAAAAATCCAACATAAATATGAGATTATCTTCTTGATCCCACACGTCCCCACGCTGGGGAAGGACACATCTCTCTCTCCGGCGTTACGCAGCACCCCCAAACCTCGCCTGCGTGCCACCCGCATCGCCCGTCGTCCTGAAGGTAACAACTTAACAAATCTGGAGAGTCAGAAACAAAGAGCAGATAAATGATCTAGTCAAGTGACTGCTATATGTGGATCTACTGTATCTGTCTCTACATTATGATTTTTGATCTTTAATTATTCATCCCTGCAGCAGGTCTCAAACTGAGAGACGGGAAGCAGAAGAACAGGAGCTGTAATCAATTTTTTAAAACATTAATAATAAATAAACAGATTTTAGAAGGTCTAAATAAGTCATTATTGTAATATGCATGAATATTTAAATTGATTTTATCGCCGACTACAGAACCCCAAACACTTACTAGTTACTTACATTACAATGTTTTTTAATAATGACTGGACTGTTTAATGTTCACTGCGGTTTGTGGTTCACTGGTGATAAATTTCAGCCATGTAATGTTTTGTTTATTTTGCCTTGATCAATCACACTTCTTAGATACTTACATAATCCCTTTATTCATATATTATGTAGTTCTGACTCCTCTCTCCTCCATAAGATTATTTTACTTTTAACAGTTCCACCATTTGGGAATGACAAATCGCTCTTACTCGCAGACTTCAACATATCACCATTCACTCTTCTTACATTTTACACACACATACACACACAGGCATACACACACACACACACACACACAGGCACACACACACATACACACACACACATACAAACACAGACACACACACTTCATCTCTGTTGTTCTTTCTGTCTTTAGGAGGAGTGAAGGTGGTGTGTGAGTACAGTGCTCAGCAGGAAGGAGTGGTGCAGGAGGAGCTCACACTTGTCAACAGAACCAGGAGAGACAGCAGTGTTAGAGTCCGAGTTCACGCCAGAGTGATGGGTGAGAATTAAAGTGGTTTTCACACATGAATTATATCTGTTTAAGGAGAGATTCAAACTTGTAATTGATTCACCAAGTTAAATTTTAATTTCTTATAGAATTTTTAATTACGTTCACTGAATATTTCAGTATTTTTTAAAAATAAATACTGAGGTAGAAATAAAAAATAATAATGGTGGCATTACTGGTAATGGTGGTATTATTATTATTATTATTATTATTATTATTATTATTGTTATCATTATGTCATGCTCTCAGCTGTCTGTGCTCTAGAACCTTTTCTGAGGTTTTGCAGGTGTCACTATGTGACAATGAGCTGTGTCATGCAGACGCTTGTTAATATACCTGTCAGTGCTCATAACTTTCACAAAGAAACAAAGAAAATTAGTGTTTCCAATTTTACACATTTTTAGTTTGTTTTGTTTTATGCTGACATTTACACACAAAATAAATAGTAAATGTCCACTGTCTTTATTCCTGAATATCTCAGACCGCCATCACGGAACCCCCATGCTGCTGGAGGGAGTGCGCTGCTTGGGGACTGAGGAAATCACTTCAAAAGCCAATGACAAAAAGAAGATCTGAGCAGTTTCTTCTTTCCTACAGATCGCAGCAGCATGGACTGAGAGGAATAAATAAACTCAGAGAACATGGTTCAGAATACACTTGACTCTTCATCATGCCTTTTGCTGATCCGGAATAAAAACATTTGATTCTGATTCTAATTACTCCCAAAAAATGACAGATGTCAAGACTTTCTCTCAAGTTTAGAATTTGCTTCTCTCTTGTTCAGCAGGTCTGTGTTTGAATCAGTGCATCATTTTTGTCATGACTGAGATTTCCTCCTCTCTTGTTCAGCCAGTCGATTATGTGTAAGTTCTGGCTGAGGTCCTTTGGTCATTTCTCTGCATGCAGTAGTACAGTGTGTGTAAAAAATGAATTATCTTAAAAGCTCACACATCACCATATAACCCAAATATCACAAAATAGCATTAATTCTCATTGTTTGTTTTTATTTTGGGTTTCAATTGAAACCAAGTTAAGTAAAGTTCATATGAATGCATGTTTTACACAAACTTTAACATATAATGCATTTTAACAAAGACTTCTTATTAGAGTTATTATAGTTATCCAGCAATACTTTTAATTTATTTTAATTATTTTAAACATAAACAGCCAGAAAGACATAGATCATGATTAATAAACAAAAATATTCCTTTATAAAGTAAATATTATGAGTATATATAATAATAAATAAAGCTTTTACATCTAACACTTCTTTACACTCTTGATTTGTTTTGATGTTTTCTCAGCTGTGTGTGTAAGAGAGAGAGAGAGAGAGAGAGAGATTAGTTATGTGTTTATAATAGAGCATTATATAAATATATATAAATGAATAATCATTAGGCGTATATACTGACACCTAGTGTACACACACGATCATTTAAGGAAATTACAATAAAAAAATGCAATTGTTTATGTTTAAAAAAACCTAAATACTTTTTAGTGGTTTTAATGTCAGTGTTTAACATTTTTTTAGTTTATAATGACTTATCAATTGTTTGCTTATATGTGTCAGGATGGCCGAGCGGTCTAAGGCGCTGCGTTCAGGTCGCAGTCTCCCCTGGAGGCGTGGGTTCGAATCCCACTTCTGACATAATTCTTTTCACCTTGAAAATAACACAGCTTCTGAAAAATGGAATACAAATTCGAGCGCGATCATGTGGACAAATGTGACTTTGTGACATTGATGATGATTTTGAATTTTGGTCTAAACTTTTGTGGATTATACTGGAATTAGAATTAGATTTGATGATTTTATCTTTAGTCATGTGCTGGTGTGTGTTGTGTACATTTCCTCCTCACAGAATAAACTCAGATGAGATCGGCCTTTAAGATTAATCAGTGATTTAAAGATCTTGTAAATTACAAAGATTAACCAGATTTATTTCTGGATCATCAGTGAAATCTGATTTTTGTTATCTAAGTAATAAAGATAAAGTTTCAGAAATAATCAACACGAGCATTTGCATTTCTCCCTTTTTAGTAAAAAAAACCATAGGAAAGCTTTGTATACACACACACACGCACGCACACACGCGCACACACACATAGATACATACATACACACACATACACACCACACACAGACACACACACACACACACATACACAAATATACACACACATATATACATATACACACACACAGACATAGACACACATACACAAACACACATACACACACAAAAACATACACATACATACCTACACACACTCACACACACACACACACACACACACACACACACACACACACACTTTGTTGTCCAGGTTTGGTCCAGACACTTTAAACTCTCGCAATCTCGCAAGACCTTCTGCCCTTCATTACAACTATCACCAATAGATCCATAGCATCTGGTCAGGTACCAACTACCTTCAAGAGAGCAAGGGTTATTCCCATCCTGAAGAAACCTGCTCTGGATCCATCAGACATCAGTAACTACAGACCGGTATCACTTCTCTCGTTTCTTTCAAAAATTCTTGAACGCATTGTCTTTAATCAACTGTCTGTCTATCTCTCACAGAACAACCTCCAAGACCCCAACCAGTCTGGCTTTAAAGCAGCTCATTCCACAGAGACAGCCCTTTTAGATGTCTCTGAGAAACTACATGCTGCTAGATCAGCCAATCTCTCATCCGTCCTTATCCTCCTTGACCTTTCAGCAGCGTTTGATACGGTCAACCATAAGACTCTCTTAGCCACCCTCAGGAGTCTTGGGATATGCGGATCAGCTTGGGAATGGTTCGCTTCCTACCTGGAAGGACGCTCATATCAGGTAACATGGAGGGGAGTGACATCTGCTCCACGCAGACTCTCCACTGGCGTCCCACAAGGCTCAGTACTTGGTCCTCTTCTTTTCTCCCTGTATACTCACTCTCTTGGTGAAGTTATTTCCTCACATGGGTTCTCTTACCACTGCTATGCTGATGATACACAACTTATCTTCTCTTTCCCACCCGCAGATGCCACAGCTTCTGACCGGATCTCTGCATGTCTGGCAGAAATTTCATCATGGATGACTGCTCATCAGTTAAAGCTTAATCCTAGCAAAACTGAGCTGCTCTTCATCCCAGGTGATTCATCCCCAGGTCATGATCTTGCTATATCCTTACACAACGATCTGATCTCCCCGTCAGCCACAGCTCGCAACCTTGGGGTAACCATGGACAATCAACTGTCCTTTTCCTCTCATGTTGCTAATGTGACTCGCTCATGTCGGTTTCTTCTCTACAACATTAGAAGGATTCGACCATTTCTGTCCACACAGGCTGCTCAGGTACTTGTTCAGTCTCTTGTCATTTCTAGACTGGATTACTGCAATGCACTGCTGGCAGGTCTACATATGAACGCAATCCGTCCTCTGCAAATGATCCAAAATGCAGCTGCCCGGCTTGTTTTCAACCTGCCAAAGTTCTCTCATACCACCCCGCTGCTGCGATCCCTCCACTGGCTTCCGGTAGCTGCACGCATCAGATTCAAAACACTGATGCTGGCCTACAAAGCCAAAAATGGACCAGCTCCCTCTTACCTCAAAGCCCTCATCACTCCTCGCACTGCACCCCGCACCCTCCGATCTACCAGCACTGCTCGACTGGTTCCACCATCTCTCAGGGTAAGAGGCAAGTATACTACAAGACTCTTCTCTGTACTGGCACCAAGGTGGTGGAACGAACTTCCCCTAGAGGTCCGGACAGCTGAGTCACTGGCTATTTTCAAGCGGCGGTTGAAGACCTACTTATTCAGGAAACACTTCAACTAGCACTTCTTTCATTATCTTTTGCATTTTTAAAAAAAAAAAAAAAAACACACCTTTGACACTTTCATTGTAACTTTGAACAAATGTTTTAAACTCATGGTATCTTAAGTATGTAACTTAGTGATCCAGCATTAATGTATTCAATGTTAGAGATTTAAGCACTTATGTACGTCGCTCTGGATAAGGGCGTCTGCCAAATGCTGTAAATGTAAATGTAAATGTAAACTCTCTGAACTTGGCCCATTCTAGATTTTGCCGTTGGAGGTCAATGCTGTGTGCGATTGTGTTATAATTCTTAGGTGCTCTATGTTAATCGGTCATCTGTTAACTTTTGTTGAAAATGTATTTATAATATTATATATGTATTTCTCTCATTTTCATATATTGTGAGAAACATGAACAAAAGTCAGGATTCCTTGATGTTATGAAACAGTCAGACATAAGTCGTGATCAGACCTAATGCATAATTACACTGTAAAACAAAGCTTGTTTTTTTAGTTGTACTGCACATTTGGGATTAACAAGAATAACAGTGAGATTTTTTGTGCTTTAGAAATTGTGGAAGTCGAACAGTGTTTGCGGCATTTAATGCCTGAACACCATTGTTCAGTACATTCATTGTGCTTATGTTCATTGTGGCACCTGTAAATGGATGAAAAGACAAAAATTTTTCAATCATTTGTTGACTTTTGTCTGAACTAGAAGCTATGGAATTTTGAATTTGGAGAAATCAGCACTTCATTATCATGAGGAACAAGTTTTTTAAAGGCAGTCATTTCCTCATTAAATTCTACAGTAACAACATCATTTATTAGTATCTCAGACAGCTCACGGAAACAAGTATTTCAAGTTGTCTGAGTGTCTTTACTCTCACAGTGTTTTCTGTCAGTTCGTGTACAACACAGAAAGAAGGACTAGAGGCTTCCTCGGATTTCAATTTCACATCAAATTTTTCAGAATATCAGAGACATTTAATTAAAGAAAGAGGTAAGTGTTTGCTGTTTGATGTTGAAACACTGGCTTTAAAGTCATCTAAATCCGTAAATTGTTATTATGACAGTTCTGTGGTGTGTGTGTGTGTGTGTGTGTGTGAGAGAGAGAGAGAGTGTGTGTGTGTGTGTGTGTGTGTATGAGAGAGTGTGTGTGTGTGTGTGTTGTATCTTCAATTCAACTCACTCAGTGATCTCTGTCGTGGTTACAATAGTGACTTATTATTCATGATGGAGGTTGTTGGAAGATGTTGAGTGCTTTTGAAAAGTTTCTCACACACTGTCATTATATCATTAACTTCACCTGCTGCTAGTGTGAATGTCATCAGTGTTTTACTGCACAGTATAATAATGAGTTTAACTGCCTGTGACAAACCTCTGAATCAGTTCTGTTCACGCTGATCATTAGATTATAATCTATCTATCTATCTATCTATCTATCTATCTATCTATCTATCTATCTATCTATCTATCTATCTATCTATATTGTAGCGTGGCAAGGAACCGAGGCACGGAGGCAGGAATTGGTGGGAAAAATTTAGTGCTCTTTTATTTATTTCTGTATGCTCAGTGAAAAATGAGGAGGTAAGGAAGGAGGAGGTCCCAGTTTCACACTTCCTTGTCTACCACCTTCAGCATTGTTGAATGACGAGTGGCAAGGCAAAAATCCTTTTTTAACAACAGTATATTTATTGAGAGACATGCAGGAGTTTAGCATACAACATACAAACTTTAACACCGTAGCACCAACCCGAGAATGCGTATAAGCAAGCTTTAGGATCTTAGTCTGTTGAGATTTAAAGCTACAGAACACTGCTATGTTCTACATCCTCCTTCTTTAACTTCGACAGTTATTGCTTAATGAACAATTTCTTATATTGAAGTTTTTTTTTTTGTTTGTTTTTTTTTTATAGGAAAGGCATTCAACAGATTTACTTGAGCTGAGAGTAAAAAGAGCAATTAACACAACATTTGTTAACTCACATTTTAACATCAGTTATAACATTAACATCAAACATTTTGTTACTGAATTATAGAACTTTCTTTTCAGTCTCTATTTACTTTTTTTCATTCCAGGTACTTTGGGTTTGGTTTGCAAATGCGACCTGCTCTGGTCACATATGGAGCTGTAGAAAGAACTTTTGTTGAATGTTCATTCAGTGGTTTCTTCTCGATTCCTTGTGGGGTATGTTGTTCTTTGACCTCATTTGGAGTGGTGAATTTGTGCTTAGATTCAGCAAAGGGGGTCTGAACAAAGGGAAGCGACATATTGCTGTGGTCTAACTTTTGCGGTGGTGGCTCCACGACAGGAAGGATATGTTTCTGGTTTCGTCTGTATACTCTTCCTTCAACTTCCACAAGATATGATCGTGGTTCATCACAGAGCTGTTTGACGAGTCCGATTCGGTCATGGCCTTCGGACGTTGCAAGTTTTGAAACACATCAGAGCCATCCCTCCTGGATTTCTCCATTAGATGTTTTGCACTCTGCACTGCCCTCTCAGCTAGCCCATTAGCTTGTGGATATCCAGGGCTACTAGTGGTATGTGTAAAATCCCAAGCACCAGCAAAGTCTTTGAACTGTTGGCTTGTAAACTGGGTACCGTTGTCTGAAAAGACATTGTGCGGACTCCCATGAACAGAGAAGTGCCTTTTGAGTTTTGTGATTACTGTACTGGAGGACAGGTCACGAAGCAGACCAATTTCGAACCATCCCGAATACGAGTCAACTAGTGCGAGGAAGTGTTGACCATTCCACTCAAAGATATCCGTAGCCACACTTGACCATGGGAGATCTGGGATGTGATGTAAGTGTAGAGGCTCTTTTTGTTGATGGGGTTTCATACTGTTACAGATAGCACGATAGTACCTCCTTTTCAATGTCCTTGGTTAAAGAAGGCCAGAATACAATGCCCCGTGCCCTGCGTTTGGTTGCATCAAGGCCTGGATGACCTCTGTGAATAATGGTGATATACTCCCTGTGTAGTGATTCTGGAACAACCAATCTCTGTCCCTTCATGAGTACATCGTCATCAACTTCATCCCTAAAGGGAAAATACTCACGAATTCCTGCTGGCAGCTTTGATTGTCTAGAGGGCCATCCTGACTTGATAATACTGCAGAGACGTTGAAGGACTGGATCCTGTGCAGTATGAGTTTGCAACTCTTTCAGTCTGGAAGACGAGATGTGTTGAACTGACATAACTTCAAAGTCAGCTCCGTCATTAGTGTGTTCGTCTGGTGAGTATCTGGGGGAACGTGACAACGTGTGGGCAAGGAACATATGTTTCCCTTTCTTGTATGTGATTGTGAAGTTGTATTTCTGCAATCTTAGCATCATGCGTTGCAGCCTAGCTGGAGCTGTGTAGATAGGCTTGTTAAGGATGGTAACCAGTGGCTGGTGGTCTGTTTCGATGTGAATTTGTTTACCATATATGTAATCATTAAATTTGGTGCACGCAAATACAACAGCCAAAAGTTCTTTTTCTATCTACGTGTAGCGTACTTCTGTTTGCATCAGAGTACGTGAAGCGTACGCGACAGGAGCACCTTCTTGGAGACATGCAGCTCAGAGTCCAAACTGGGAGTAATCACAGGTTAGTGTGACAGGTTTCAGGACGTCATAGTATTTCAAGGTAGGTGGACTAGAAATCCTGTGCTTCAGAACTTCAAAAGCAGCCTGATGTTGTTTAAACCAACACCACTCTGTGTCTTTACAAGTCAGCTCATGCAGAGGGGCAGACAGCTCACTAAGGTTCGGTATGAACTTTCCTAAGTAATTGATCATACCCAGGAAGCGCTGTAATGCAGTAACATTGTCTGGTGGTGGCATTTCTGAGATCGCTTTTGTTTTTGCTGGGTCGGGTTGTAGTCCTTTGCTTGTGAAAACATGACCGACATAGCTCACCTCACTTAGGCGGAATTTGCATTTCTGAGGGTTCAGTCTCAAGTTCACGTCACAAGCACGGTCCAACACTTTCCTTAGGTTTGCATCATGTTCCTGCTCACCGTTACCTCCCACGATGATGTCATCGACTATGACCGCGCACGGGTAGCCGGCAAAGATCTGTTCCATAGCGCGCTGAAAGACCTCGCTGGCTGAATTAATGCCAAAGGGCATCCTGAGAAATCGGAACTTTCCAAATGGAGTACTGAACATAGTCAGTAGGGAGGACTTATGATCCAGCGAAATCTGTCAAAAGGAGCTTTTTGCGTCTAGCACAGAGAACACTGTGGAGTTTGGCATCTGCGCTGCCACTTCTTCCACCGTGTGCATGGGGTGATGCGGACGTTTTAGGAACTTGTTTAGGTCCTTAGGTTCAATACACAGTCTTATTTCATCTGAGTTTTTCTTGTAAGTCGCCACCATGGATGACACCCAATCGGTTGGCTCAGATACAGTAATTACGCCAATGGCAACCATTCTTTCCAGCTCTGCTTTTACCTTGTGTTGCATTGCAGCAGGAAGTCTGCATGCTGGACGGACGACAGGTTGAGCTTCTTTGTCCATTTTCATGCAGTACATTATGGGAAGCTTTCCGATTTCATCTCGGAAAAGATCTGCATATTCAGTGTTAAGCTGCTGGATGAAACTTGGGTTTTCTTTTACACCGACCTGGTGGACTGCATTATTGAGAGAAATAAGGCCCATCTGAAGACAGTCTGATAGTCCGAGCAATGGCTGTACGTTTTTTTCGACTACATAAAACCATAGAGAGTAGGTCTGGTCACTCAGATTGCAAGATAACATGGTTGAACCAGCAGTTTGGATCTCCTCTCCACCATACGCAACTAGCTTCACATGGCTTGATACCTGGAGGTTTTCGTCTTGCTTCACCTGTGTAAATGTCTGCAGAGACATAATGTTACATGAGGCTCCTATGTCAATCTTTAATTCAAGAGGCTTTCCATTAGTTTGCACTGTGCAAGATATTATATATATATATATATATGTTTTCTTTAACTGTTTCGAGTCAATTTGATGATTTACAGCAACTCCATCTATAAAGAATAAGTCTTCGCTGCTATTTGAAGCTTTGGTAACATCAATTTGATTTACAGACTTTTTTAGATTTCGTGTGCGCTGAATTTTCACTGATTTGCAGCATTTTTGGAAGTGGTTCCATTTGTTGCACCTGTGACATTGCTGGCCATATGCAGGACATTTCTCCCGTTTTGCCTCGTGGTTGCTCCCACAATTGCTACAATTATGAATTTGTTGCTGGGCAAACTTATCTAATCTGTGTTTGGGAGTACGAAACGGTTTTCTTTTTACCGTTTGTTGAACGCTGTCCACATTTGTCAAGTTGTGTTTTGGTCCAGTAAGCGTTTTAGTGTGCTGGTCAGTTAGTTCATGTATTTGGCATATTTCAATGACTTTTGTCAATGAGACTTTTGTCTCATTGTCTCGCAACAGGAGTTTTCTCATCCCATTGTTAAGTATACCGCACATGAGTCGGTCTCTTATCAATTCTTCCTGTAAATCTCCAAACCTGCAACTTTGTGATTTGTTTCGTAAGTCACTCACATATGCCTCAATCGTTTCTCCTGGCTTTTAGTCTCTTTAATTAATTTGTGTCTTTCCAACTTTAATTTGGGTCTTTCCATTGTTATGTTTGTTTGTGGGCTGCAAAGTTCGCGAAACTTGCGTTTTAGACATTCTGGGTCCTCGCGTAATTCAGCCCGAGTAATTATTCGTCGGTTTTCTCCCTCGCCTGCATACGCAGTGGGTGCATAGACGAACGTTCGCTCTCGCTCGATGGCTTCCGAGCCGGCCAGATTGAGCAGTATGAATGCTTTCGTGCGAGGCTCTTTAGCCGCCTTCACACTGCACACGACAAACGGACACGACTGTCGGATTTCGCCCCCTAGTGACAGTCGCACAGAATATGCAATATGATCGTGTAGACGTCAACATGGGAGAGAAGTTAATTCTCGCGGTCTCGGAAAACCCATTACTAGATGATTGTGACAAAAATCTTCTCCATTAAGGCGCAACTCTTGCAGTAAACAGTGATACTCATCGAGACTTTTTCTCCGAGTCAGGTAGTGTTTTATTCACACTGATTTGCAATGTTTTCTTTGGCGTCTCCAGTAAAGGAGAGTAAAAGCAAGAGCCTGTATTCTCAATCCATTTATCGTGGTGAATGAAGGAATTAATTAATGAAGGAGTAAATACAAACAATCAATGCAACAATAAATCCAGAAAGACCGTGAATAATTTTTGAGGAAACATGGACACAACATTAAAAATAATACAATATAAATATTAATAATTTATTACTTTTTTTTTATCAATAACAATGTATTTAAAACAAAAAGATTGTTTTTGGTAAAGTTTAAACATTACTAAAGTTAATATTAATACTTTTCAATAATTCTTATCACCTCGTGCACACGAACCTGATAGGAAAACATTGGAATACATCACATCCGGTCGGCATATCGGATGCGGTGTAGTCGCACAAGTTAATTTTTTTTAACGGATCCAACGCTCAAAACGGATCCGAAAATTATGGATCCGCAGGTGCTCGGCACCTCACGCAGCGACCTTGCGACTCTCCATAGGAAATGAATGACTTCCGGTTTATCGGTGGTCGTTTGTCGTGTGCAGTGTGAAGGCGGCTTTTCTCAGAGTGCGCAGCAGCAATGAATATGTCGAATTCTTGCTCAAATACACGCCAATTTTCGGCGACATTCCCATCAGATACAAGAGGATCAGGTCTGCGAAACCCTTCAGCCATGATTTATTGCACGATGAATAACGATGGCTTACTGTGTGGATGCTTTTTGCTTTTCCTTGCGGGTTTCACGATACTGTGCAGACCACTTCTGACACCATGTTGAATGACGAGTGGCAAGGCAAAAATCCTTTTTTAACAACAGTATATTTATTGAGAGTTTATTTAATTTATTTAATTTATGTTTAACATACAAACTTTAACACCGTAGCACCAACCCGAGCATGCGTATAAGCAAGCTTTAGGATCTTAGTCTGTTGAGATTTAAAGCTACAGAACACTGCTATGTTCTACAAGCATCAAGGGATAGCATGTAGTGTCGTCCATCAAGACGAGGATGTACAACTTCTCCAACCTTCCTGCAACGGGTTTGCTGGCCAGTCATGGCCCAAGAGTAAAGGGACAGGCGGGTCGAGTATAATCCCCACCAATAGAGGCTACTCCTCCGTGGGGCCATGACTGTTTTGCTGAGCGGGGATTGGCTCAGGGTTGGGTGAGGGTCACAGTGCTCCCGGAATCCAGTAAGGCAGAAAGGAACTTTCCGTTCACCTTGACCTGGACTTGTGGCGCCCAAAAGGCAGTGGCGGTGTGCAGGCCACAGCCAGCTAGCTGCATGAACCGGTCCATGGCCACCCACTTGATTACCTCTTTTGTCCCTTTTCCACCAGAAAGAACCGGGTGCTGGTTCAGAACTAGTGCTGGTGCTGGTTCAAAGCTGGTTCCACTGGCGAACCTTCTAAGAACCAGTTTGCCTTTCCACCGGTTAGAGAGACGTCTGACGTCACTGTATACGTGTCACGTTACACAGCAACGTTAAACGGAGGTTGTAATCAAGAAAATACATAACGTTATTTTATTATTAATACAGAAAAAATGTAGCCTTAGCATGTAGCTACCTACTATCATGTGTGCTGATAATCATATTGCGGTAAAATAAAAGTGGCCCTGCCCCCAGACCCTACTTAATGGAAATTTATCAACGCAAGCAGTTATCCATGTGGTATTCATATATATTAGAGATGAGCCGGATACTCGTCTGAAACGAGTATCAAGCATATTAAAGCACTTAAATAAAGCACTTCTGCCGAGTACGAGTATTATACGAGTAATATGAGTCAATATCTGTGCTCGGATTGAATGAAAATCATCATTGGGTATCTGATTGTGTCAGCGTTCTGTGATAGGCTAGTCACAGCGCCCCTCCCCTACACACATACAGATGTATTGTGTTGCTGTGTCTCGCTCTGCTCACTCACAGTCACACACAGAACAGCTCTTTGTCTCTCCCTCAGTCACTCGGGTTCGCGGGTCTTTTCCGTTAATGTTTAGGGTATCTTCAGCTTTTTACTTCGGGTTGTAACGTTAATAATACGTACTTACTAACCAGTAGAGTTCTGGTAAACGTGGGTTCCTTCAGACGTGGTGCTTGCTTGGTAGAATGCGACTCGCATTGCGTCTCTGCCTGTCGGAGATTTTTTTTCTTTTTTAAACCTTCAGCTGTCTCTAACCAGTAACCAGACACTGAGTGTCTGACACGTTTTTGCTGTATTTCATAAAAACATAAAGATAGTAAGCTAGTGTTATAAATATTACAAATTAATTATTACCGGTTAACCCCCCGCCAATTTCAAGACAAGCCCCGCCCACTTCCGGGTTAGGCCCCACCCACTCCGTGTACGGATACAGATAATTCATATGGTTAACAGATACGGATACAGATACAGATAATGCTGTACTCGCTCATCCCTAATATATATATAATATATATATCTTAGATTAGTCATCAGTTTCTGATGACAGCTGATAACTTCAACAAAAGATACTTCATGAGAAGCTTCTCCTTCTCACACAACTGTACTTTATGTCCATATAGTCCACAGATCTAGAAGAGTAGTGATTTATAATCCCAATCTCTGGTGTTTATAATGGTTTATAATCCCACTCTCTTGTGTTTATAATGATTTATATTCCCACTCTCAGTGTTTATAATGATTTATAATCCCACTCTCAGGTGTTTATAATGATTAATATTCCCACTCTGGTGTTTATAATGATTTATAATCCCACTCTCTGATGTTTATTATGATTTATAATCCCACTCTCTGGTGTTTATAATGATTTATAATCCCACTCTCTGGTGTTTATAATGATTTATATTCCCAATATCTGTGTTTATAATGATTTGTAATCCCACCCTCTGGTGTTTATAATGATTTATATTCCCACTCTTTGGTGTTTATAATGATTTATAATCCCACTCTCTGGTGTTTATAATGATTTATAATCTCACTCTCTGGTGTTTATAATGATTTATAATCCCACTCTCTGTGTTTATAATGATTTATAATCCCACTCTTTGGTGTTTATAATGATTTATAATCCCACTCTCTGGTGTTTATAATGATTTATATTCCCACTCTCTGTGTTTATAATGATTTATAATCCCACTCTCTGGTGTTCATAATGATTTATATTCACACTCTTTGGTGTTTATAATGATTTATAATCCCACTCTCTGGTGTTCATAATGATTTATAATCCCACCCTCTGGTGTTTATAATGATTTATAATCCCACTCTCTGGTGTTTATAATGATTTATAATCCCACTCTCGGTGTTTATAATGATTTATAATCCCACTCTTTGGTGTTTACAATGATTTATAATCCCACTCTCGGTGTTTATAATGATTTATAATCCCACTCTTTGGTGTTTATAATGATTTATAATCCCACTCTCTGGTGTTTATAATGATTTATAATCCCACACTCAGTGTTTATAATGATTTATAATCCCTCTCTCTGGTGTTCATAATGATTTATAATCCCACTCTCAGTGTTTATAATGATTTATAATTCTACTCTCTGGTGTTCATAATGATTTACAGTTCCACTCTCTGGTGTTTATAATAATTTATAATCCCACTATCTGGTGTTTATAATGATTTATAATCCCACTCTCAGTGTTTATAATGATTTATATTCCCACTCTCTGTGTTTATAATGATTTATAATCCCACTCTCTGGTGTTTATAATGATTTATAATCTCACTCTCTGGTGTTTACAATGATTTACAGTTGAAACCAGATATTTACATACACTTCAGAAAAAAAGACAAAAACATTTATTTTCTTTACTGTCATACATTAAATCAGAGTAAACTTTTTCTGTTTTAAATCAATAAATATTAACATATTTTTTGCATTTGTTAAGTGTCAGAATCGATCGAGGGAGAATTTTTATGTATTTTTATTATCACTTTCATCAAAGTCAGAAGTATACATACACTAAGTTTATCGTGCCTTTAAACAAAAAAAAAAAACTCCAGATGCTTCCATTCTGAGATTAAGAAGCTTCTGATAGGTTAATTGATTCCATTTGAGTTAATTGGTGGCACACCTGTGGATGCATATAAAGGCACACCTCAAACACAGAACCTCTTTCTTTGACATCATGGGAAAATCAAGAGAAATCCACCAAGACATCAGAAAAAGAATTGTTGACTTCCACAAGTGTGGCTCATCCTTAGGTGCAATTTCCAGATGCCTGGAGGTCCCACGTTCATCCGTTCAGACAATGTGGTTTAAATGTTATGGCTGATAAAATAATGTGTGCAGTATAATGTGGCAAGTATAAAAAACATGGGAATGTACAACCATCATACCGCTGAGGAAGGAGTCCCAGAGAGGAACGTATTTTGGTGCGAAATGTGTGAATCAACCCAGAACAACAGCAAAAGATCTTGTGAAGATGCTGGCTGAAACTGGTACTGTAAGACAGTGTCATTATCCACAGTAAAACGAATACTGTACCACCATGAGCTGAAAGGTTACTCTGGGAGGAGAAAGCCATTACTTCAAAACCACCATAAAAAAGCCAGACTACAGTTTGCAACTGCACATGGGGGAAAAAATCTTAATTTCTGTAGACATGTCCTGTGGTCTAACGAAACAAAAATTGAACTGTTCGGCCATAATGATAAACGGTATATTTGGAAGAAAAAGGGCGAAGCTTTGAAGAATCAGAACACCATCTCAACTGTGAAGTATGGGGGTGGGAGTATAATGTTGTGGGGCTGCTTTGCTCCAGAAGGGACTGGTGCACTTTATAAAATAGATGGCATCATGAGAAAAGAAAATTATGTGGATATATTAAAGCAACATCTGAAGACATCAGCCAGGAAGTTAAAGCTTGTGCGCAAATGGGTCTTCCAAATGGACAATGACCCCAAGCATACCTCCAAATTAGTTACAAAGTGGCTTAAGGACAACAAAGTCAAGGTATTGGAGTGGCCATCACAAAGCCCTGATCTCAATCCCATAGAAAATTTGTGGGCGGCACTGAAAAGGCGAGTGCGAGCAAGAAGGCCTACAAACCTGACCCAGTTACACCAGTTCTGTCAAAAGGAGAGGGCCAAAATTCCAGCAAACTATTGTAGAAAGCTTGTGGAAGGATACCCAAAACGTTTGGCCCAAGTTAAACAGTTTCGGGGTAATTCCACCAAATACTAAGGAAGTGTATGTATACTTCTGACTTTGATGAAAGTGATAATAAAAATACATAAAAATTCTCCCTCGCTCGATATTGACATTTAACAAATGCAAAAAATATGTTAATATTTATTGATTTAAAACAGAAAAAGTTTACTCTGATTTAATGTATGACAGTAAAGAAATAAAAGTTTTTGTCTTTTTTTCTGAAGTGTATGTAAATATCTGGTTTCTACTGTATAATCCCACTCTCTGTGTTTATAATGATTTATAATCCCACTCTTTGGTGTTTATAATGATTTATAATCCCACTCTCGGTGTTTATAATGATTTATAATCCCACTCTTTGGTGTTTTTAATGATTTATAATCCCACACTCAATGTTTATAATGATTTATAATCCCTCTCTCTGGTGTTCATAATGATTTATAATCCCACTCTCAGTGTTTATAATGATTTATAATTCTACTCTCTGGTGTTTATAATGATTTACAGTTCCTCTCTCTGGTGTTTATAATAATTTATAATCCCACTATCTGGTGTTTATAATGATTTATAATCCCACTCTCAGTGTTTATAATGATGTATAATATGTATAATCCCACTCTCAGTGTTTATAATGATTTATATTCCCACTCTCTGGTGTTTATAATAATTTATATTCCCACTCTCTGGTGTTTATAATAATTTTTAATCCCACTCTCTGGTGTTTATAATGATTTATAATCCCACTCTCTGGTGTTTATAATCCTTCATCAGTCCATTAAATCCAAATTTAGAAAGATAAAATCCATAAAATAATTATTAATATAACTAAAGGAAGGTGAGATTATCTCTCAGTGTTGTGCTGATGCATGGATTAATGACGTTTCAGAATGATGATCCACACAGAGAGAAACATGCATCACAAAAAACACCACACTGAGCATTAAAGCTCAGAGAAAAAACGTCTTTCACTGCCTGACATTTCAGGAATGTTCCTGCACTGCATTTACGGCTCTCACTTATTTCACAGCTCATGACCAAACAAGTATTTCAAGTCAGAGTTTCTTTCTTTACTGTTTGATAAAATCCCTCTTTGTGTTCATCTGCAAAGCCAGTAGATGTGTCAGAGTAGAATATATAGTTCTGTAAAACTTTTACAAATGAAATTAAAGTGAATTAAACGAGTTTCAAATGAACGAATGGAGTCAATAATAACACTGAGGTCTTTTCCTGCTGCATGTAAGAAAACATCATCCAGAGTTTCTGTAATCAGTAATCTTTATTCTATTTGTACAAGTTGTGTCTGTCCTCCGTCTGGTCATGAACGTCACCCTCAGATGTTTTGGGAGTGCTGCTCTTACATTCCTTATCCTTCAACAACTGCAACAGCTCGAATTATTTTTAATTGAAATGTCAAGAAGACATTTAATCTAATATAAAGAGAATTGCATATGACTCAAACAAGGTGTTGGCTTTTCATAATGCAATGAATTATGTAATTAAATAATTCATTGTAATTGTTATCAAAGTTCACTGGGCAAAATGTGTGAGCATGTTTGTGTGTGTGAGCATGTTTGTGTGTGTGTGTGAGAGAGAGCGTGTGTGTGTGTGTGTGTGTGTGTGAGTGCACATGTGTGAGCGTGTTTGTGTGTGTGTGAGCACGTGCACGCGTGTGTGTGTGTGAGCGTGTTTGTGTGTATGAGCATGTGTGTGAGCATGTGTGTGTGAGCATGTTTGTGTGTGTGTGAGCATGTGTGTGTCTGTGAGCATGTTTGTGTGTGTGAGCATGTGTGTGTGTGAGCATGTTTGTGTGTGTGTGTATGTGTATGTGAGTGCGCGTGTGTGAGCGTGTTTGTGTGTGCGAGCGTGTGCACACGTGTGTGTGAGCGTGTGTGTGAGCGTGTTTGTGTGTGTGAGCGTGTTTGTGTGTGCAAGCATGTGTGTGTGTGAGAACGTTTGTGTGTGTGAGCATGTGTGTGTATGAGCATGTGAGTGTGTGTGTGAGCATGTTTGTGTGTGTGAGCATGTTTGTGTGTGTGAGCATGTTTGTGTGTGTGAGCATGTGTGTGTGTGAGCATGTTTGTGTGTGTGAGCATGTGTGTGTATGAGCATGTGTGTGTATGAGCATGTGAGTGTGTGTGAGCATGTGTGTGTGAGTGCGCATGTGTGAGCGTGTTTGTGTGTGAGCACGTGCACGCCTGTGTGTGAGCGTGTTTGTGTGTGTGTGAGTGTGTTTGTGTGTGTGAGCGTGTTTGTGAGCATGTTTGTGTGTGTGAGCATGTGTGTGTGTGTGAGCGTGTTTGTGTGTGTGTGAGCGTGTTTGTGTGTGTGTGTTTGTGTGTGTGTGTGTGTGTGTGTGAGCGTTTGTGTGAGTGAGCGTGTGTGTGTGAGCGTATGTGTGTGTGTGTGAGCGTGTTTGTGTGTGTGTGTGTGTGAGCATGTTTGTGTGTGTGTGAACGTGTGTGTGTGTGAACATGTGTGTGAGCATGTTTGTGTGTGTTGGAAACACTTCAAATAGCATTTCTTTCCCTATCTTTTGCATTTATATAAAAATAAATAAATAAATAAATAAATAAACGGACACTTTTTCATTGTAACTCTGAACAAATGTTTTAAACTCATGGTATCTTAAGTATGTAACCTAGTGAGCCAGCATTACTGTATCCAATGATAGAGATTTAAACACTTATGTACGTCGCTGTGGATAAGGGTGTCTGCCAAATGCTGTAAATGTAAATGTGTGTGTTCATTTTTTCCACATCATCCTGTCTAAATGTTAAACAACAAATGCTTTAAATAATAACATTTTAATGACCACATTTTATTATCATCATTTACAGGGACTCAGAAGATGAAACCTTTTCTGGTCCTGTTAGTTCTAATAGGTAAAATATTCACCTTATTTATTCACACTATTTCAGTGTCCCGGTTATAAAGTTTTCCACAAAATAAACTGTTCCTTTTCATTTGTAATGTCTGTAAGGACTACTGGGGACATCATCTGATAACAGACAGCCGTTAGTTCATGGCTGGAGCAGGACTGACAGCGGCTTAGTTGTTCCAGGTAAAATGTTCATACCAATATGTGACAAAAACAGAATTATGTGATTATTAATGCAAATGGTTAAGGATGGCGTTATGTAGTAATTAATGCTATATATATATATATATATATATATATATATATATATATATATATTATATCTATTTCATCTATTTCATCTATAGATCCTCAGGATTTGAACATTACTGCCATCAACAATACAGTCAACATGCTGGTAACAATTTTTCTTCAGATTTGTTCAGTCTGTAATTCATACAGATCCAAATGATATACATTCAAAATCTTCATTTCCTATTATCTACTACAGAGCGATTACATCTCAAATCTGATTGGTCAGAAAATCTGCATGTTTCTGCAGTTTTGCTAACAGCTCGTTCTCTGCAGACACTCCACATAATCTGAAGACTAATAATAATCTTTTTTAAAAACATGTTTTGCAACTAAAACATGAAAGCAATGATGTAGTAATTTCTGTACTGAGAAGGTTCTGTAACATTAATAGAAAGAGTCTCCAGTCTCAGTGGAGAGGCTGCTGATGGACAACTGATTTAAGCTGCTGTAACATAAACAAGTGAGAACAGGAACTAACTAGTTTTGCAGATGATCCTGAAGATTAACTCTAACTATAAAACTTTTAAACGTGTGAAGTGTTGCTCATTACTACATTAAACACTGCAGTGGAGGTAAATCACTGTGGTATCAAGTGAGCAACACACAACACAACCCATGTGCTTTATACTGTAGTAAAATAATCCATGGTGGTGTGGCTTTGTGTCGATCACACCACCCCATATGGATTATTTTCCTCCAAGTGCATGGACTGTGTTATATATAATAAAAATAATACCAAATACAACCATTTTTTCGTGAAATGTAACCAAACATCTGGATCTCTCTCCATCTGTAGAACTCATTATCTGTGGAAGCTGTGAATAATGGAACAGACATCAAAATATTTAGGTAAGAAGGAAGAGTTTGGTGTTGATGGCTGCTCATATTTCTTTTTTGTTGTAGATTCTTTTGATTACCAGAAAGCACATTATTAATTTTTAGCGCATGCGGTCGAGTTTATAGCTGAAACTCACACACAGTTTGCATGTGCATCAAGATTTTGCTTTTGTGGCTGTGAAAGGAAATGGGAATGAGACAAATGCTGAGTATTTACTTCATCCCCATTCCTTTATTCATGCTCAGTATGTGGACAGATTAATAAACAGTCCCACACACACCAGTTCACACACCAAACTGACATTTACATTTATACAGTTGAAACCAGATATTTACATACACTTCAGAAAAAAAGACAAAAACTTTTATTTTCTTTACTGTCATACATTAAATCAGAGTAAACTTTTTCTGTTTTAAAACAATAAATATTAACATATTTTTTGCATTTGTTAAGTGTCAGAATCGAGCGAGGGAGAATTTTTATGTATTTTTATTATCACTTTCATCAAAGTCAGAAGTATACATACACTAAGTTTATCGTGCCTTTAAACAAAAAAAAAACTCCAGATGATTCCATTCTGAGATTAAGAAGCTTCTGATAGGTTAATTGATTCCATTTGAGTTAATTGGTGGCACACCTGTGGATGCATATAAAGGCACACCTCAAACACAGAGCCTCTTTCTTTGACATCATGGGAAAATCAAGAGAAATCCACCAAGACATCAGAAAAAGAATTGTTGACCTCCACAAGTGTGGCTCATCCTTAGGTGCAATTTCCAGATGCCTGGAGGTCCCACGTTCATCCGTTCAGACAATGTGGTTTAAATGTTATGGCTGATAAAATAATGTGTGCAGTATAATGTGGCAAGTATAAAAAACATGGGAATGTACAACCATCATACCGCTGAGGAAGGAGTCCCAGAGAGGAACGTATTTTGGTGCGAAATGTGTGAATCAACCCAGAACAACAGCAAAAGATCTTGTGAAGATGCTGGCTGAAACTGGTAAGACAGTGTCATTATCCACAGTAAAACGAATACTGTACCACCATGAGCTGAAAGGTTACTCTGGGAGGAGAAAGCCATTACTTCAAAACCACCATAAAAAAGCCAGACTACAGTTTGCAACTGCACATGGGGGAAAAAATCTTAATTTCTGTAGACATGTCCTGTGGTCTAACGAAACAAAAATTGAACTGTTCAGCCATAATGATAAACGGTATATTTGGAAGAAAAAGGGCGAAGCTTTGAAGAATCAGAACACCATCCCAACTGTGAAGTATGGGGGTGGGAGTATAATGTTGTGGGGCTGCTTTGCTCCAGAAGGGACTGGTGCACTTTATAAAATAGATGGCATCATGAGAAAAGAAAATTATGTGGATATATTAAAGCAACATCTGAAGACATCAGCCAGGAAGTTAAAGCTTGTGCGCAAATGGGTCTTCCAAATGGACAATGACCCCAAGCATACCTCCAAATTAGTTACAAAGTGGCTTAAGGACAACAAAGTCAAGGTATTGGAGTGGCCATCACAAAGCCCTGATCTCAATCCCATAGAAAATTTGTGGGCGGCACTGAAAAGGCGAGTGCGAGCAAGAAGGCCTACAAACCTGACCCAGTTACACCAGTTCTGTCAAAAGGAGAGGGCCAAAATTCCAGAAAACTATTGTAGAAAGCTTGTGGAAGGATACCCAAAACATTTGGCCCAAGTGAAACAGTTTCGGGGTAATTCCACCAAATATTAAGGAAGTGTATGTATACTTCTGACTTTGATGAAAGTGATAATAAAAATACATAAAAATTCTCCCTTGCTCGATATTGACATTTAACAAATGCAAAAAATATGTTAATATTTATTGATTTAAAACAGAAAAAGTTTACTCTGATTTAATGTATGACAGTAAAGAAATAAAAGTTTTTGTCTTTTTTTCTGAAGTGTATGTAAATATCTGGTTTCAACTGTATATCTAAAAATTCTATATCATTTCTATATTTAAAAATCTATCTAATCGAAAATACCATTCCTTCAGTCTTAAATCCACAAGACACAGAGAATGAGCCCAAATATGTAGTATGTGAACTCAACACAAATATGACACAACCGTAACACTTTAGCACAAGTGAAAAAGAGCATTTAATAAAGTATAGAGATTAGTTATTCAATTTGCCTGTGTACAAGGCACTACTTATTTATTTATTTGTATATCTCGTTTGTTTTTTAGGGAAGGATCACAAATAATTATCAGAAGGTACTGGTATCCAAGTCTTGCAATAGGTAAGCATTTGTGTTTGTCAGTTTCAGGCTATTTAACACAAGACCATTTATCAAATTAAATGTAATTAATTACAATTAAATATCTCATTTACACAATAAGCATTTTTTGTCACGTTTGTTGTCACACTCTGAAGATTTGAAATATTACAGCTCACTAGCATCAAAATAAGTAAAAAGCAGTGTTTTGTTGTTGTTTTTTTTATTAAGAAGTCTTGCAGTCACCAGCAACCACTGCATCCACAACACCTTCACCTACACCTACAGACTTCACAACCCAGACCATCACAATTCTGTCAATGACCAGCACAAAAATGCCTGCTACTGAGTCGAGACCAGCACAATCTTCTACTGCCCCCTCCAGTACACCTGAAGGTACTGATGTAAACTAACAGTAACATCCATAATGTTGAAAGTGAAACCGATAGCAGTGGCAGAAGGTTGCAGAGTCAATACATGTCTAAGCAGTAGAAAATAATATAATACATACTCTTACTGACGGACTGACTAAAGACGAGACATAATCTGTACCTGTTACATAATGTTTACATAAAGTTACAAACATTAGAATGAGACTCCTCTCTCATTCTAATGAATAAACAATACATTTTAATCATCTAATATGAAGATTTATAATTCAGTCATTGGCAAAGTTGCTCACCAAACTGCTCTAATCGCCTTTCTGTCTTTTCACTATAGTTTCTAAAGCAACAAGCACAATATCACCTACTTCGGCACAGGAAACTACGGCTACAACATCAGCTTCAATAACAACTACATTGACACAGAACGATACAACAACTGTGAAAGAATCACCTACAACTGTTCCATTAATTTCAGTACCAGAGAACACAACAACCGAAACACCAGCCATAAATACAACCAACGTAACAACCACAACAACCGAAACACCAGCCATAAATACAACCAACGTAACAACCACAACAACTGAAACACCAGCCATAAATACGACCAACTCAACAACCAAAACAACTGAAACACCAGCCATAAATACAACCAATGTAACAACCACAACAACCGAAACACCAGCCATAAATACAACCAATGTAACAACCACAACAACCGAAACACCAGAAATAAATACAACCAACGTAACAACCACAACAACCGAAACACCAGCCATAAATACAACCAATGTAACAACCACAACAACCGAAACACCAGGCATAAATACAACCAACATAACAACCACAACAACCGAAACACCAGCCATAAATGCAACCAACGTAACAACCACAACAACCGAAACACCAGCCATAAATACAACCAACGTAACAACCACAACAACTGAAACACCAGCCATAAATACAACCAACGCAAAAACAACCACAACAACCGAAACACCAGCCATAAATACAACCAACGTAACAACCACAACCACTGAAACACCAGCCATAAATACAACCAACGTAACAACCACAACAACTGAAACACCAGCCATAAATACAGCCAACAAAACAACCACAACAACTGAAACACCAGCCATAAATACAACCAATGTAACAATGACAACAACTGAAACACCAGCCATAAATACAACCAACGTAACAACCACAACAACCGAAACACCAGCCATAAATACAACCAATGTAACAATGACAACAACTGAAACACCAGCCATAAATACAACCAACGTGACAACCACAACAACCGAAACACCAGCCATAAATACAACCAACGTAACAACCACAACAACTGAAACACCAGCCATAAATACAACCAACGTGACAACCACAACAACCGAAACACCAGCCATAAATACAACCAACGTAACAACCACAACAACTGAAACACCAGCCATAAATACAACCAACGTAACAACCACAACAACTGAAACACCAGCCATAAATACAACCAATGCAACAACCACAACAACTGAAACACCAGCCATAAATACAACCAATGTAACAACCACAACAACCGAAACACCAGCCATAAATACAACCAACGTAACAACCACAACAACCGAAACACCAGCCATAAATACAACCAACGTAACAACCACAACAACCGAAACACCAGCCATAAATACAACCAACGTAACAACCACAACAACGGAAACACCAGCCATAAATACAACCAATGCAACAACCACAACAACTGAAACACCAGCCATAAATACAACCAATGTAACAACCACAACAACCGAAACACCAGCCATAAATACAACCAACGTAACAACCACAACAACCGAAACACCAGCCATAAATACAACCAACGTAACAACCACAACAACCGAAACACCAGAAATAAATACAACCAACGTAACAACCACAACAACCGAAACACCAGCCATAAATACAACCAACATAACAACCACAACAACCGAAACACCAGCCATAAATACAACCAACATAACAACCACAACAACCGAAACACCAGCCATAAATACAACCAACGTAACAACCACAACAACCGAAACACCAGCCATAAATACAACCAACGTAACAACCACAACAACCGAAACACCAGCCATAAATACAACCAACGTAACAACCACAACAACCGAAACACCAGCCATAAATACAACCAACGCAACAACCACAACAACTGAAACACCAGCCATAAATACAACCAACGCAACAACCACAACAACTGAAACACCAGCCATAAATACAACCAACGCAACAACCACAACAACTGAAACACCAGCCATAAATACAACCAATGTAACAACCACAACAACCGAAACACCAGCCATAAATACAACCAACGTAACAACCACAACAACTGAAACACCAGCCATAAATACAACCAACGTAAGAACCTCAACAACTGAAACACCAGCCATAAATACAACCAACGCAACAACCACAACAACTGAAACACCAGCCATAAATACAACCAACGTAACAACCACAACAACCGAAACACCATCCATAAATACAACCAATGTAACAACCACAACAACTGAAACACCAGCCATAAATACAACCAACGCAACAACCACAACAACTGAAACACCAGCCATAAATACAACCAACGTAACAACCACAACCACTGAAACACCAGCCATAAATACAACCAACGTAACAACCACAACCACTGAAACACCAGCCATAAATACAACCAACGTAACAACCACAACAACTGAAACACCAGCCATAAATACACCCAACGTAACAACCACAACAACCGAAACACCAGCCATAAATACAACCAACGTAACAACCACAACAACCGAAACACCAGCCATAAATGCAGCCAACAAAACAACAGCAACAACACCACCTACTACTACAATGACAACACCTACTACTACTACAACTACTTCTGCTACACAAATAGTGTATTTGGTACAGATTCTCAGATTCACTCTTGATATGACATTCACCACAGACCTTGAAAATCCATTATCAGCTGCTTTCCAAACACTTGCTAAATGGATTGAAGGACTGGTAAACATTTTTCTTTATGATTCATTGTTGGTGTAGAGTTGAGTGAAAAATATTAACTTTGCTACTGTGTAGGTTTTAACTGTGTAAAATTAATTTTGCAAACATTTTTATTTCTTCATTCAGCTTGATGAAATATATAAAAAACAATACAGCAGCCGCTATAGCCATTGCAGGGTCAACAACTTAGCGTGAGTAAAATTTTGATTCATATTGAAACTATACAAATATAAAATAATATTCATAACATTTATAACGACGCTAATGGTATCTTCTCCCAACAGGAAAGGATCTGTGAAAGTAAATGCAACGTTGTTCTTTGCTGACACGATTCCTAGCAATTCAGATATAGAAAAGACGCTGGTTTCTGCCTGGGAAAGTAACTCTACCAGCTTGCCTCTAATAAATGGCACTGTTGTCGCTGGTAAGTGAACACTCTGCTATCTTATTTCACTTCTAACGGAACAAGATTGTCTATATAACAAAATAAATGTTTTTTTTATCTTTAGGACAAAGTGGCCTATCTAGCAGCTCTCCAAGTGCAGACCTCTTTTCTACAGTAACGCTTCTTCTAACATGTGTACTTTTAGTATCACAAACCCTTTTATCAATGTAGTCCACTGTGTGTTTATATCTCCACTGATTATCAAAATCTAGATCAAGATAACAAATAATTTTTTTAATTAATTATGTAGATTCGTGGGCATGTGGTAGCCTAGTCATTAATGTGTTGGGCTACCAATTGGAAGGTTGTGAGTTCGATCTCTCGAGTTTCAAACTTACTGTGTAAATTCCTAATTATTACCCGGTAGATTTCAGGGAATGCTCTTAAATCTGTTTTTTTTTAAATTTATTCTTCATACTGAGTGTAGACTTTTTAATGTTTATTATGTGTCTAACTTACCTGCCACCTTGTTTTCATGAGACAGCAATTGTCTCAGCTCTTGTCTCATATTACTGAGTTATATAGTATGCAATAATATTTAGGTGGTTGTGGCCAGGTTGGTGTACTAATAAATTTGCAAGTAAACATTCTTGAATGTTGTATCCAGAAGCACCATAGTTACTCTTTGGCTGTGTATTTAATACAGTAGAATGATAAATGAGCACTTATCAGTCTGTCCTAATGTCTGTCCTTGTCATGGACTATTCCCTGCCTGAACACCAGGGGGACGTTCTGGAGGATTCCAATTACGTCTTGTGCCACGTGTCTTTGTATTTGTTTTGTGCTCACGTGTGTTTGCCCCCAAGGTCCTTAATCCGTTCCAGCCTCTGCTCACCTGTTCCGTGTGTTTCATTGATTGTTCCCCCTATTTATACCGGTTGTCTTGCGTGTTGTTTGCTGAGTCCTTGTTTTTTCATGTGTTGTAGTGTTTCCTGAGTTCTGGTTTGTTATTTCTGAACTTATTTCACTAATTTCTTCATCAACTTATGCACTAGATCCCTTAAATACATCTTTATTTAAACAGATAATAACAAAAGCAACTTCTGTAATAATTATTCATGGACATAATTCAGACTAAACACAGGCTGAAACATCAGAGTCCTATAATAAACTCCTATATAAACTCCCACACTTCACTATAATATATTCACTATAATCAACTATGAAGTCAATGACTGTATAATTTTTTTTATGATGTGCTGGTCCAATGATTTGGCTACACACAACTTAATTTTGTGATGATGAATAAAGAATATAGTCAACTTCTGATACTTTCTTTCAAATAGACAAAAAGAATTGCCAGCCATGAGCTATCATCTCTTCAGTGTTTAAATGCAACTTTACAGACATGAGATGATACAGACATGAGAGGCAGTTATCAGTCATGGTACAGTATCTCAGAGCCCAAACATATAAGTACACTGGCCTGAAGTCCATATAAGTCTAGTTATCTAGTTTAAATCAAACAACTGTACATTTGATTCCATTCACACACAAAGACCTGGCAGATGAAACGTTAATGAGGTATTGCAGAGAGAATTAACCAAAAGACACCACATACAATGTCTGTATTGAGCTGTCATGGATACTGTTCTTGTCAGTGGCCAGGACAGGGTTAGTAGATGTTATCAGATCTCTGTATTATTTTACCTAAATATCAGGATAGACAACTTTTAGCTGTGAGAATATGATTGTCTCTATCAAGGAATACTGAAATGTACAAAATAGATAGCTATACTCTATATTTTATATCCATGGTTCTCCACATACAGTATCAATCCTGCGTGACTTGTATGAAGGCGTGGCTGTGGTCAAGTCATCCTTTCATCACAAGAACTGGTAACAGATCCAGAAGATGTTTCTTGACTATCATATGTCATCAGTAAAACAAACAACATTTGTGTTTCTGACCTCAGACTTTATTGTTGACGCATGCCCACAAATTCACACAGAAAGCACTTTTAGGCATAACACAAAGCATGTATTCATTGCTGACACACCTTTTGTGGTTGCCATATTTGTTCATATTGGATATGCAATAAAAACAAAGCAAGTTTTCTTAAACTTAAAAATTGTACTTGTCAAGCATCTATTCCTAATAATAAGCAACTTTATCTACAAAAGAACAAGACAAATAAAAACCTCTGGAAATAGATTTAATAATCTTACATTTGTTTAGTCATGTTCACATAGTGAGAAAAAGAGTCCCCTCCAAAACTATTGGAACAGCAAGAATAATTCATGTTTTTGCTGTAAACTAAAGACATTCTGGTTTGAGATCCACAGATGAGAAAAGACTTTATATGTTGATGTGTTAAATGACAGAACAGGCAAGTAATATATCGGATATTGACAGGTGAGTCTATGCACAAACATTGAGCATAGACAACATAACAGCACCATTTGTCAAATGAAAAGTGTAGCTTGTCTTCTCAGTCTGAGACTGTTAACAAATTAGAACAGATAAGGAAGATTTTCACGTGGACATTGACGTGTCTCACTGCAACACAGTAAAAAAAAAACAAAAAAAAACTTTGCATTTATGTGAAACACAAAAGTAGCTTGACTCCATCAGTACGAGTGACGCAGTGATACTGACAAATGTTTCAGAACCACCCAAGCACAAGCTGAAAGCCACAGCGCTTTGTCATACAGACGTTTTTGTACAAGGTGGAGTTTACCTTCAGAGTAGATAAATACACGAAATAGAAAGTAAAACATTGAGTTACCTCATATATAGAAATATATAGAAACAAAGCATACTAAATGGATTTCAGAAACTCTTTTCAGGGAACGCCCATGTCTGAAAGAGAGTTGCAAAACATGATGTGATAAAACATCATGGCCATTTTGATGGTCAGCTACATTTGTTGTGTTTATTGCTAGATGTGTACACATAATCCATAATTAATTAGTTTATTTATTTTTTATATGATATATTTTGTGGAAGCACTGGAAAACACTTCCTGTCAAGTGTCAAACCTGGGGGGTGAATTCTGACAGTTCTCACTGTTCCTCAACCTCAGCTGCATCACTCCAGTTCTCACTGCAGTGTAATAGACCTTCCTCATTAACTTGCTGACTTTGTTATCTATTACTTCCATGTTGTCAACGAGGGAAGGACAAGCTACAGTTCATTGAAAAGTATTTTTCACTTCTTGATGTTTTTTGTTTTGTATACTGGTCACATTGTGTTGGTGTTTCTAGGTTAAATACAAGGTTAAAAAGGTATTCTAGCCTAAAAACAAACCCTAGCCGGACAGCTCTCCCGTCTATTCTACTTTTTTGCTCCATGGAAAATAAACTGGACTGAAACTGGATCCTGGACCTCATTGTGGATGAAACCACACATCTCTCACACACACTGCATCACAAACCCCTCACACACACTCTGCACCACAAACCCCTCACATGCACTCTTCAGGCTCCTGACATCTGGAAAAAGGTACCATAGCATTCGGGCCATCACAAGAAGATAACAGTTTCATCCTTCAACCGTCAGACTTTTCAACAAACAGAACTGAACACACACGCACACACACACACACACACACACACACACAGACACACACACACACACTGTTCTTCATTTTTTAATACCTCATCAAACTGCTGCTACTACACAGGTTTGCTCCAGTTTTGCTATATTCTATGCTTCTCTGACAGAAATTGTAAACCACAGAGATGCTAAAGTGTTTTGCATAGAAGAAGTTTATGAAGAAAGAACAGTATGTTAGCTTTGTGAAGCCAAATGTCGAGCTTTATTTGATATGATATTTATAACATTTGTACATTGAATTACAGAAGTTATATGTAGGTTTAAATATGAGTATATAACAATTATGTACATATACTGTTAACTACATGTTTTTTTTGAAGAATGTTGCAATACATGTAATAAGTGAAAGACAACAATCATTGTAAAGACTGTAAATGTTGAGAAATTTTCAGCTAAATCCCCCTCATTAAATCCCCAGTTTAAGCAATTACACCTACTTGTATTTCTTATTCTATATAAAATTTAAGATCAAAATGTATTCTATCATATTCAATTTATCTTAAATATTTCTCAATAAAGCAAACTTTTATATTATATTATATTATATTATTTGTCTGTGTTTATTTACTTCAGTAGAATATGTCAGATTGTTACATAAAAATGCACTTTATTAATTTATTGTGATCAGTTCTAGAGCTAGATGTGCAAGGCCAACGAAAGTAGAAGTGTTAGAAGAGACATCCATATCATGGAGACTGAGCTGGCAATCACTGGTGGAACTGAATTACCTGCAAAATGTAAACAAGTGTGTACAATTAAATGCATACAAATATATATTTAAATCTAAATTATTTACTTAATAAATCTATACTGACCAATCTGTTTGACCATGATGGAGCCTGGATTAACCGAAAAGTTAAAGTTTTTGAGTCCATTGAGAAAGACGTCTTTCACTTGGGTTACAGTAACATCTGGGCCACTAGAATCCATATAAAGTTTGCTTTCTGTGATAGTAGAACCACTCCTGAAAGAGAACAAACATAGAGATAGAAGTTCAACAAAGAATCATAAATCAACAAAGAAAAAAGAAGAAATAAATATTCAGAAACATATTTTTATTCTCACCTGAAGTTTAGAATTTGCATGAGAATGAAGTTATTAAATGCTTTCTTGTATAATGGTTCAACCTGAAAGAAATTAGAAATGAATCAGTTGAGTATCAACAGCCGTATCAAACACACTGATAAACTTGTCTGTCACATTCAGTACCCAGTGAGTTAAAGGCGGTGAATCATTAATACATTAAAACATAAAAATGTTTAAATTCATACATGCCCCTGACATGAACATTGAGTCCGATTGCGCAGTACCCATATAAAGGAATAAAACTAAAAAATTAGAAAAGTGCAAAGACTAGACTTACTACTGTATATCCCTTCTAATATAGAGAGCCAACATTTGAGCCATTATGTGTTTTTCAGGTTTTCTAATATGGCACCAAAATTGTTCAAGTGGCAAAATCACTTCTATTGTAAATGGAAGCATGAGCAATAAAACATACCTGATAACAGATATTTGTAGCATTTTTTGCAAACTCTGAGGAGCTGGTATTGGCCAGTGTTGGAACAAAGGTTTCATTTATACTGAAGGTCAAGTTGAAAATTGCAGTTGCATTTTGTGGTGTTGGAGGTATGATTGTTGTAGAGATGGTTGTAGAGTTGTTGGTCACTGTTGAGTTTGAGGTTAAATTGCAGTTAGAATATCCATCACTTGTACTGATCATTTATTAAATGCAATATCATAAAAAGTTTATACTGACCAAGACCCTGGGTGACACTTATAGAATCTGGAATAATTTTCAAGCTTGAGTTGGTAGTTGCATTAACAAGGATGGATTTTATTGTAGCATCAGTTGGGATGGTGCCGTTGGCACTAAATTCAAGGCTGGAATTTGTCACAATTGAACCATTGCTAAAACACAACCACAGTTAAAAAACAGGATGAAGTTCTGGATCATCAAAAGTAAAGAGAAAAATACATTCAGAGCAAGATTTTCATATATTATTTTTTTACCTGAAACCAAGAATGTTTGCCTTGATAAAGTTTGTGAAGATTGCTCCGTAATATGCTTCAAGCTGAAAAAATAAAAGATATAAACAATGATCTCATTTCCACAGGCATTTTGTTTTAGTCACTATTAGACCTGGATATGGTTAAAGTTAACGAGTGAGTCATACACAGAGACATATAAATGTTAAAATGCAGACACTTGCCCCACTGCATGGAAAATGTTCTTATTTTTCACAGTATTCATATAAAGATGATATAAGAATCATACATGACCAGTATGTATAACCTATTGACAGAATGCTACCAGTTATACCGTTATGGGTTCTTCACATTATGTTCAATAACAGTAGAAATATTTAGATGTCAAGATAATAATTTTGTTTTGAAACTTTTAAACAGATTATACTTTTCATTATCAAGAAAACATACCTGGTTACAGATGGATCCAGATTTTTGTGCAAACTCTGGAGAGTTCTTATCAGCCAGTGCTGAAACAAAGGTTTCGTTGATGCTAAAGACCAAGCTGTATACTGCAGCTACTGGAGCTGTGTTTGTGGTTGAGTTTGCTGAAGTTGTGTTTGCTGTAGTTGTGGTAGATGAAGTTGTGTTTGCTGAAGTTGTGTTTACTGAAGTTGTGTTTGCTGAAGTTGTGTTTGCTGAAGTTGGGGTGGTTGAAGTTGCGTTTTCTGAAGTTGTGGTAGTTGAAGTTGTGGTATTTGTAGTTGTGTTTGCTGAAGTTGTGGTAGTTGAAGTTGTGGTGGTTGAAGTTGTGTTTGCTGTAGTTGTGTTTGCTGTAGTTGTGGTGGTTGAAGTTGTCTTTGCTGAAGTTGTGTTTGATGAAGTTGTGTTTTTTGTAGAGTTGGTTGTAGGTGCGCTGGTGGTTGAGTAGGTGTTGGTTGTAGAAGTGTTGGTTGTAGAGGTGTTGATTGTAGAGGTGTTGGTCACTGCTAATTTAGAGGTTTAATTTGAATTATAATATCCACACATACCAAACACATTTTTTGAAAAGCAATATCCTTAAACGTGTATACTGACCAGTAACCTGGGTGATTGTTATATACACTGCAATCTGCAGCAATGATTATTTAAAGTGACTCTTCATAGTACATGGACTTTAAAGGGGCAGCGTTATTTGTAGTGTTCCATTTTCTTAGTGTATTTACAGCCAACACTTGTAACAAAAATATAGCATTATATATTGAGGTTATATCAGAGTCAGACAGTAGCACTGCCCCTCACTTGAGCAAATAGTAAGCAGGAAACCTGTCCTCAGTTCAACATAAGATTCAGCTTTAACTGAGACAACACTGTTTCACACCGCCCAAACACCGCCCCTTGTGTATTGTTGAGTTTCAGCTCTGAATGCACAGTCTGATTCTGCTTGGATCTGCTGCCAAGTGTTATTGTGTTGAAACACAACAGTGCAGGTTGTTTGATGCTTAATTCCAGCAACCTTAAAAACTCAAAGAGCCATTTGGAGCGGTTTCCCACAGAAAAAAAAACACAGGGAGCCACAAAACCCATTTGACATCTAAAATTAAGACAACACTGCATATATCGTTTTTTACCTTTATGGAAAGTATAGAAAAAACTGTGTTGCATTTATGAAATCAATGAACTGCTACCAATTAAACGAAATTTTATTTCTGCAAGCAAACAAAACTTTTTTGAACAGTTTGAACTACCTTAACAAAAAAGATGCTGGGTTGAAGGTTACTTTCAAATAAAATGTGCAATGTATAATTGAGTCCTCTTCGTATTCATGACATCAAAATTTTAACTTGCCGGCTGCAGCAAACCAAAAATGCGTCTGCTTCTGTGTGTCGGATTTCGCAAGTCGGCAATTATGACGCATATTTTGAATGACAAAAAAATTAAACAAGGTTTATTTTAATGTTACAAGAGCATCATAATCTTAGAATTTCATTTTTTTAAACTAACTAAATAAAATAAAATACATTTTAATTAAATATTTATTTTCCAAATCTACAGGGAGCCGCAGCAGAGGGATGAAAGAGCCGCTTGCGGCTCCGGAGCCGCGGGTTGCCGACCCCTGGACTAGAGTATTAAAAAGAGTATGCTGCTAAAAGGTAGCATAATATATTCAAATAAAGAGGGACAGAAATTAGAATTCAGTGATCAACTTTAATGTTGCACTCCTATAACATCAAATTCATACACAATACAGCTTCTGAAGGGAGAAATCAGCAGATTTATAGAATGAGCAGGATCATGTAAATAACTGTAAAATTCAGATCCTTAGTGGTAAAAAAAGCAAAATGAGAAGACTTACCAGTCAGACACAAAACAGTCAGCACCAGCTTCCAGTCCATTGTGTTGTTTATAACCTAAAATAAAAAATATATATACAGATCTAGTACTTTCATAAAATATAACAAATTTGTGCCATTAAGAACCCTGCAGTTACACACTGGATTAGACAAATAGAAGGAGATAGACAGACAGACAGACAGACAGACAGACAGACAGATAGATGTATCTAGGGAGAAAATAAAGTCATTACTCACCTCAGGAGTCTTCAGGAAGCAGATGTGGAATGTTCTCAGCACAGTGCTAGTGACAAGGTCTAAAATATAGACCGGTTAAATATCATATTTAACCAGAGTAACAATGCATGTACAATACAGTATTGATGTCAAACCCATGATGTCAAATGTACCTGGGAGCCAATCACAGATAAGGTGCTTGTGTACACTAACAATATGAAAAATAATATTACTATTAAATGATGTTTCCTACCTTTTGGTTTAATTAATTACAACAGGATAACGAAAATGTGAAAATAAGATCAATAAACTGATGGTAAATTATATAATGTTAATCCTCTCAGAGGATCTTCTGTTCTGTTGTTCACCCTAGTGTCACTCTTAACAAAGCCTGAAAGCCTAAAAGAGAAAAAGTTGTATTAGCAAGTATATGAAAACACCAATGCTCTAAGTTTAATTTGGGTCTGATGAAAAAGTTTACTTTTGATAGCACAAATTCTATTAATATGGTACTACTAAGAATAAGCCTTTACCTAAAAATAAAACAAAAATAATATAAAGTAAAATATCACAGCTTTTCTCCTTTTCTTCATTCTGACAGTGCAGACATCCTGAAAACAATGAATCTAAAAATTATGTTAAAATACATATTCCAAATACAGCCACAATAATAATTATAATTGAGGCAGAAAATTTAGTGTTAAAAACACTGATAAATAAGGTGGCCAGGAAGTGCAAAACAAAATAACATATCCAAAAACAAAATAACAAAACTTAAAACACAACGACAATTCAGAAAAACCGGATAAGGTTTAGTTTGCGAATGGAGGTCTTACTGCTGATTAGACAATACATCTTGTTGTGGTTTCTAACCAGTTCTTCATTGTTATAATCTGTTGCAGTAATATTGTTGTGCTGTTTTCAGCCTTCGGTTTCATAAGTTAGCGACCCCTAGTGGTGACCTGTATATATTTAAGCAGATCAAGGAGAACAAGGAGAATTAAAGCTGCAAGCAGCATTTCCAGAGGGTTTCCAGAGGGTGTTTACATTTCCAGAGAAGTTACAGAGGGTGGCACCCGCTCCTAACCTAGTGTCTCTAATACAGAAAAGCTTACCAACGTGTTGCACAATATATGTCATGTGAAGTACTCACCTGTCCAGTTTTCCCTAAAATAAACAAAGTCATATCCATAAAGCGAAGAAACACAAGCATCCAGATGCAGAACGAGTGACCCGCAAGTCACATACACAAAGTGACCGGCCGCTTTGCGCTTGAACCCTAATAAAAATCCTAACAAATACAATAAGCTTACCAACGTGTTGCACAATATATGTCATGTGAAGTACTCACCTGTCCAGTTTTCCCCAAAATAAACAGTCATATCGGTGAGTCTACAATCCTCGTGCGAAGCAAAATGTCTCTGTTTTGTCTTTTATTCAGTTAACACGTTCACTGAGTGTGCGAGGGAGTATGTGAGTGTGCGAGTGTGAGTGAGCGTGTGTGTAAATGTGTGTGTAAGTGTGTGTGTGTGTTCCTCGTATGTGAAAACATACTTGGCAATAAAGACCTTTCTGATTCTGATTCTGATTCTGAGACTTTGCCTTACAAGTCAGCACAAAATTGGGTTTCTGGACTGTTGGTGGCGCTAGAGGGCTTTTTTTAAAAAGGGCTGTTTTTTGTGATTTTTCCGTTATAGCGCCACCAAGTAACCAATCGCTGCGGTTTTTGAACTGTGACCTCAGTTTGACCTCTTTCACATGTGTCCCAAGTTTGGTGTTGATAGCTCATATAGTTCTTGAGTTATTGACATTTTAGTAAAACTGGCTCCTCACAGTCCAGACGTTTTGGAGCCCCTTAAGGACCCTGAATCAAAATTTTAACTTTTTTTTCGATAATTATTGACATTGAGACTCCAGAGAATATTACTGCACTGGATTGTTCTCGATCAGGTGAAAAACCTAGGACTAGTAGGTTTTTCACCTGATCAAGAATAATTAATGAACAATTTGATAGACAGCATTGGTCCAAGAGGCAAAGTTGTTCAGTATGTGGAGACCTATCAAATGATATAAAGCACTTGAGATTTGGACATACGGTTTAGGAGTTATGGGCACAAACGCGTTGAGGGGCGCTGAAGCGCCCCCTATTGGCCCGATTTGGCTGAGTCCTTGGGCCTGAGTAACTGTGACCAGTACTACCATCTGACCAAGTTTGAGCTCTCTAGGCCTTACGGTTTGGGCTGCACGACCATTTGTAAGGCGGAATAATAATAATAATAATAATAATAATAATAATAATAATAATAATAATAATTAAAGCTGCAAGCAGCATTTCCCAAGTTCAAGCGTTTAAGGCCTTTGGATTGACATGACAATATATGTCATGCTACATATGTCATGCTACAGAGGGTGCCACAACATATGTCATGTGAAGTACTCACCCGTCCAGTTTTCCCTAAAATAAACAAAGTCATATCCATTAGAGATAGGCCGGATACTTGGCTGAAACGAGTATCCGGTACGGATAAAGCACTTCTGCCGAGTACGAGTATTATACGAGTAATACGAGTCAATATCTGTGCTCGGATTGTATGAAA
>NC_083461.1:26280992-26298492 GCF_030014155.1 Tachysurus vachellii | reverse complement strand
GTGTGAGTGTGTCTGTGTGAGTGTGTCTGTGTGAGTGTGTGTGTTTGTGTGTGTGTGTGTGAGAGAGTGTGTGTGTGAGAGTGTGTGTGTGTAAATGTGTGTGTATGTGAGTGTGTGTGTGAGTATGTGAGTGTGCGAGTGTGTGTGTAAATGTGTGTGTAAGTGTGTGTGTTCCTCGTCTGTGTGAGTGTGTGTGTCTGTGTGAGTGTGAGTGTCTGTGTGTGTGTGTGTGTGTGTGTGAGTGTCTGTGTGTGTCTGTGTGTGTGAGAGGGTGTGTGTGTGTGTGTGAGTGTGATTGTCTGTGTGTGTCTGTGTGAGTGTGTGTGTGTGTGTGTGTGTGTGTGAGTGCGTGTGTGTGTGTGTGAGTGTGAGTGTGTGTGAGTGTCTGTGTGTGTCTGTGTGTGTTTGTCTGTGTGTGTGTGTAAATGTGTGTGTAAGTGTATGTGTGTGTGTGTGTGTGTGAGTGTGTGTCTGTGTGTGTGTGTGAGTGTGAGTGTGTGTGTGAGAGTGTGTGTGAGAGTTTGTGTGTGTGTGTGAGAGAGAGAGTGTGTGTGTGTGTAAATGTGTGTGTATGTGAGTGTGTGTGAGTATGTGAGTGTGCGAGTGTGTGTGTAAATGTGTGTGTAAGTGTGTGTGTTCCTCGTCTGTGTGAGTGTGTGTGTCTGTGTGAGTGTCTGTGTGTGTGTGTGTGTGTGTGTGTGTGTGTGTGTGTGTGTGTGTCTGTGTGTGTGAGAGGGTGTGAGTGTCTGTGTGTGTCTGTGTGTGTGTGTGTGTGTGTGTGTGACTGTGAGTGCGTGTGTGAGTGTGTCTGTGTGAGTGTGTGTGTGTGTGTGAGTGTGTGTGAGTGTCTGTGTGTGTCTGTGTTTCTGTGTGTGTGTGCGTGTGTGAGAGTGTGTGTGTGTGAGTATGTGAGTGTGCGAGTGTGGGTAAGTGTGTGTGTGTGTGTAAATGTGTGTGTAAGTGTGTGTGTGTCCCTCATAAAGACCTTTCGGATTCTGGTTCTGATTCTGATTTTGCAAGAATTTTGCCTAAACATACTTGGCAATAAAGACCTTTGTGATTCTGATTCTGATTCTGATGTTGCAAGAATTTTGCCTCTAGGCCTTACGATTCAGCACAAAATTGGGATTTTGGACTGTTGGTGGCGCTAGACGGTTTGAGCTAGACACACCAAAGTTGCTACAGTAACTTCTAAGACTGGCCTCTACATGTGTGCCAAATTTCATAACTTTCCTATGTACGGTTCTATGGGCTGCCATTGACTTCAATGACGGAAGACGGAAGAATAATAATAATAAATATAGCTGCAAGCAGCGATACCGGGGTCAAGCCGATCAGATGCGCTCAGAACATGTCGCTGATGAACCATACCAAGTTTCGTAGCTATATGGCATTGTATTGGTAAAATACTGAACTTGACATGAAAATTCAAAATGTGTGTGTGTAAGTGTGTGTAGGTGTGTGTGTGTAAGTGAGTGTGTAAGTGTGAGTGTGTGTGTGAGTGTGTGTGCAAGTGTGAGTGTGTGAATGTGAGTGTAAGTGTGTGAGTGTGTGGGTAAGTGTGAGTGTGTGTAAGTGTGAGTGTGTGTGTAAGTGTGTGTGTAAGTGTGTGTATGTGTGTGTGTGTGTGTGTGTGTGAGTGAGTGTGTGTGAGTGTCTGTGAGTGAGTGTGAGTGTGTGAGTCAATGAAGGTGTTTGTGAGTATGTGAATTGAGTGTGCGAGTGTGAGCAAGTGTGCGAGTGTGAGTGTGTGTAAGTGTGAGTGTGTGCGAGTGCGAGTGAGTGTGTAACTGTGAGTGTGTGTATGTGAGTGTGAGTGTGTATGTGAGTGTGCGAGTGAGTAAGTGTGCGAGTGTGAATGAGTGTGTTTGTGTGTGTGTGTAAATGTGTGTGTAAGTGTGTGTGTGTTCCTCGTATGTGAAAACATACTTGGCAATAAAGTGTGTGTGAGTGTGTCTGTGTGAGTGTGAGTGTGTATGTGTGTGTGTCTCTGTGTGTCTGTGAGTATGTGTGTGAGTATGTGAGTGTGCGAGTGAGTATGTGATTGTGCGAGTGTGGAAACTTGGTATGTTTCATCAGCGACATGTTCTGAGCGCATCTGATCGGCTTGACCCCGTGTGTGAGTGTGTGTGTGTGCGTGTGTGAGTGTGTGTGTATGTGTCTCTGTGCGTCTGTGTGTGTGTGTGTGTTTGTGTGCGTGTGTGTGTGTGTGTGTGTGAGTGTGTGTGTGTGTGTGTGAGTGTGTGTGTGTGAGTGTGTGTGTGTCTGTGTGTGTGTGTGAGTGTGAGTGTGTGTGTGTGTGTGAGAGTGTGTGTGTGTGTGTGTGAGAGAGACACACACACACACTGTGTCTGTGTGAGTGTGAGTGTCTGTGTGTGTGTGTGTGTGTGTGTGTGTGTGTGTGTGTGTGTGTGTGTGTGTGTGAGTGTGTGTGTCTGTGTGAGTGTGTGTCTGTGTGTGTGTGTGTTTGTGAGTGTGTGTGTGTGTGTGTGAGAGTGTGTGTGAGTGTGTGTGTGTGTGAGAGAGAGTGTGTGTGTGTGTAAATGCGTGTGTATGTGAGTGTGTGTGAGTATGTGAGTGTGCGAGTGTGTGTGTGTAAATGTGTGTGTAAGTGTGTGTTCCTCGTCTGTGTGAGTGTGTGTGTCTGTGTGAGTGTGAGTGTCTGTGTGTGTGTGTGTGTGTGTGTGTGTGTGTTTGTGAGTGTGTGTGTGTGTGTGTGTGTGTGTCTGTGTGTGTGTGTGTTTGTGAGTGTGTGTGTGTGTGTGTGAGAGTGTGTGTGAGTGTGTGTGTGTGTGAGAGAGAGTGTGTGTGTGTGTGTGAGAGAGAGTGTGTGTGTGTGTGTGAGAGAGAATATGGAGGGCGGCTTCCATCAGCTGACAGTTTTATTGCCCCAATAAAACCATAAAACCATAAAACCATAAAACAATAAAACCATAAAACAATAAAAGTTTATGATTGTAATTATATGTTTCCTGATAGGAAATGGGTCAAATGTCATACCTTTGATCTGACAGATGTCTGTCATGTTTTATGATGTTAGGTTTAAGTTAAAAGTTCATAATAAAGTTTATGATTTTAATTATATGTTTCCTGATAGGAAATGGATCAAAGGTCATACCTTTGATCTGACAGATGTATGTCATGTTTTATGATGTTAGGTTTAAGTTAAAAGTTCATAATAAAGTTAATGATTGTATTGATCTATTGTTTGACTCCAAGTAGTTAAAGATCCCCCTTTTCCCTCCCAACACCCCCGTCTTTCATACTGTTTAACACCTTTGTGTCTGCATTCAAGTAGATAGGAGACGAGTAATTAAAGTTTATGATTGTAATTATATAATGTTTCCTGATAGGAAATGGATCAAAGGTCATACCTTTGATCTGAAAGATGTAGGAAATGGATCAAAGGTCATACCTTTGATCTGAAAGATGTAGGAAATGGATCAAAGGTCATACCTTTGATATGACAGATGTATGTCATGTTTTATGATGTTAGGTTTAAGTTAAAAGTTCATAATAAAGTTAATGATTGTATTGATATATTGCTTGATTCCAAGTAGTTAAAGATCCCCCTTTTCCCTCCCACCACTCCGTCTTTCAAGTAGATAGGTGACAAGTAATTAAAACAAGTTAGCCAATGGGAGGCTAACTATAACGTCAACGTCCCACGTGTGCACAACCCCCCCTGAACGGACACGCCCACCCCGGATTTAGTCTTCAAATACCATATCACCCTCCTCCACGTATAACGCGTATGTTTCATTGAGCATAGCTATGGCTGTTTGTCCAGATGCACCGAAGAAAATGCAAAAATCTACTATGTCAAAATTTGCAAAGACGTTAGAGCATGAAAGTTGTCAGTATTGGGAGATGTCAAACGGATGTACGGCCGGCTTTCACTTCAATGCTGAATCATCCAAAGCAACGCTTTTCAAGCTATCTGTGCCGGATCACAAACACTGGAGCAAAGCTACCGAGGCTATAACTTTTGATCGGAGTGATTGGAACAAATTTTATAAATGGTGTAAGGATTTTGACTACATTCTTCGAGATGATTTTTCACCAGTGATTGACTACAAATATAAATGGCAGAGCAAATGTACAAATCCTCAGCAAAAATACGTCATAGAAGCAAGAAATCTTTCAAAGGATGAGGTATCACTGTATTATCACTGTTTCAACAACGATTAACGGTGACTACACGTCTGATAAAAAGAAATACGAAGTGAGGTTTGATCCAATCAGCAGGCACGATCTACAGCGCTGCTTTAAACAAATCGATTATTTATTCCGGAAAAAAGCTGATCTCGATGACGTAAGTAAACGTTTAGTAAAACTAAACTTTGAAGAGGAGTGAATTCCACCCAACGACCCCCCATCCCAAGACCCGCCTTCTTCCAGCACCTCCCAACACCTGTACCACCCACAACACATCCCACTTAAAAATTGTTTTAAAAGCGGTTGCAATTGTGTACGATGTATCGGCTGTTTGAGCAACGACAAGCGAAAATGTCTCAGGATTTCTCACCTTACTTTTACAACTCACTCGCTACCTTGGATAAAGATGATGATGAGACACGTTCCAGTTCTAAAGACGAAGAAAATACCGGTGAATCGCTCGGAAAAAGAAATCTGACCTTTCTGCATTCAAATGATGATGAAACCGACGGATGTCTTTCCACCCCCGCTTTAGCGATCATCCGAGGTGTCATGGCTCAGCTTTTGGACCGGATTATTGATAGAGATCTGAGAGACAACTGTCACGGATGTGCCATAGATCACCCTAGTCAACTCCAACACGCTTGTTTGTTTGAGCCTGAAGCCTACTATCTGCACATGAATGCCTTCAGATTGTTGAAAAAATTGTTTAAACCTTGGTTGAAATACACTCTGGTAAAGGGACTGAAATTGTGTTGAATTAAACACACCCCATCCCTGGAAAAAATCCTAGGCATCGCTGAAGCTATCATATGCGACTGGCGGGATGAGCCTAACATCAAAGCTGTTGTAAGCGAAGCTAAAGACAAAACCAAAGAAATTTGCAGCGATCAAGTGTATGAAGACGTTGTGGATTACTGCACCTTTCACTCGGCTCTGGAGCCGCCTGAACCGTCACACACATGGGAAACTTCAAAACGCGCCACGTCTATTCTGTCTCCGAGAAAGATCTGAAGTCCGAGTTCGTCTCTACTCTTCAATAAATCGGTGAATTAAAATCGTGCTAGATTTTAATAAAAAATGGTTCTCTTTATACGATGTAAACACAGTGTCCTCTTCACATTTTTGTACATAGAGTTTTATCCGTTATGTTTACCAACCTTTTTGAAATGTAAAACTAGTCACGTATTATGTATCTTAACCTACACTGTATGTATCTAATGTGTGTTTTTTTAAACTGTTAAGAAAGGAGAATGTTGTCATCCAAAAGTCTTTGATTATACGAAAGATTTTTGATGCAGAAAACTTTAAATCTTGCTCACGTGATGTATTTTTGAAATAAAATCCTTAAACTATTCCGTGTTTTGATCATTGATGTTCTGATACTTCAAAATGAACGAGCGGCTGTTGAAGAATGTGTATTACACTCCGTCTGACCCCGGCTCGTACGGAGGTGTTGAGAGTTTGCAAAGAGCTATAGTTGAGAAAATTGGTAAAAGAGTTAACGATGGTGAGATAAAAAACTGGTTAGCTGAGCAAGATACATACACTCTTCATAAACCTGTGTTTACAAAGTTCAAAAGAAACAAGGTTTTTGTGAAAAACATAGATGAGCAATGGCAGGCTGATTTAGTCGAAATGAGCAACTTGTCGGAGAGTAATGATGATGCAAAATTTTTGATAACGTGTATAGATATTTTATCTAAATATGCTTGGGTTCGTGTGTTACGAAACAAGACCGGCGGTGAAGTAACTAAAGCTTTTGATTCCATTCTAAGGGAAGGAAGAGTCCCAAAAAGAATTTTTTAACAAAACTTTCCAAAACTTAATGAAAACACATGGCATTGTACATTTTGCCACGGGCACGGGTCAGAAAGCTGCGGTGTGTGAAAGGTTCAACAGAACGCTAAAGGCCAGGATGTGGAGATATTTTACAACGTTTAACACGCGAACATACACGGACAGGGTGCAGGACTTGGTTCATGCTTATAACCACAACCGTCATTCCAGCATCAAAATGAAACCGGCTGAGGTCACCGAAGCCAATTCTTTCACAGTATTTAAAACTCTTTACGGGCTACAGTCGTTAAAACCCAAGAAAATAAAATTCAAGTTTAAAACCGGTGACGTTGTTAGAATATCGCGTTCGAAAGGACAGTTTGAAAAAGGATACGAGCAAAATTTTACAGATGAATATTTTTCAATTTCCGAGTGGATCCCTAGAGACCCTCCTGTATATAAATTACGAGACTATGACGGTGACAAAATTGAGGGAACTTTTTACGAGCCCGAGTTACAAAAAATCGTTATATTTAATGACAAGTCGTTCAAAATAGAGAAAATCTTGACTGAAAAGATTCAAAACCGGAAAAAGGTCTGTCTGGTGAAGTGGGTGGGGTGGCCTGATAAATTTAATTCCTGGATTCCTGCTGAAGATGTAGTAAACATCACGCTTTAGCACTTAAAAGGACTCCTCACATTCATAACAGTTAACTATAATTGATAACATGGACGAGAGCGGTTTCTATGTGACTCTTCCGAGCAACGCGTCGAAAGACATTTACCCTAATAATAAAACATCGCACTATACGACTAAATTTGTCAAACCCATTGATTTGAAAGGTGATTGGGCAGTGTCCCTATCAGAAGTACAGTATATTCAGAGTTGGGATACCTTATCAGAGAACGAGTCTGTGTGTCAAGTTTCTTATAGGGAAGGAAATAAAACACACAGCGTTTATTTAAAGATAAATCATGGATATTATAAAAGTATTGAAGAAGTGGTTGACAAAATCAACGAAGTAATAAAACTATCCAAACTCAGCATGACTATACAGGGAGTGCAGAATTATTAGGGAAGTTGTATTTTTGAGGATTAATTTTATTATTGAACAACAACCATGTTCTCAATGAACCCAAAAAAATCATTAATAGCAAAGCTGAATATTTTTGGAAGTAGTTTTTAGTTTGTTTGTAGTTTTAGCTATTTTAGGAGGATATCTGTGTGTGCAGGTGACTATTACTGTGCATAATTATTAGGCAACTTAACAAAAAACAAATATATACCCATTTCAATTATTTATTTTCACCAGTGAAACCAATATTACATCTCAACATTCACTAATATACATTTCTGACATTCAAAAACAAAACAAAAACAAATCAGTGACCAATATAGCCACCTTTCTTTGCAAGGACACTCAAAAGCCTGCCATCCATGGATTCTGTCAGTGTTTTGATTTGTTCACCGTCAACATTGCGTGCAGCAGCAACCACAGCCTCCCAGACACTCTTCAGAGAGGTGTACTGTTTTCCCTCCTTGTAAATCTCACATTTGATGATGGACCACAGGTTCTCTATGGGGTTCAGATCAGGTGAACAAGGAGGCCATGTCATTAGTTTTTCTTCTTTTAGACCCTTTCTTGCCAGCCACGCTGTGGAGTACTTGGACGCGTGTGATGGAGCATTGTCCTGCATGAAAATCATGTTTTTCTTGAAGGATGCAGACTTCTTCCTGTACCACTGCTTGAAGAAGGTGTCTTCCAGAAACTGGCAGTAGGACTGGGAGTTGAGCTTGACCCCATCCTCAACCCGAAAAGGCCCCACAAGCTCATCTTTGATGATACCAGCCCAAACCAGTACTCCACCTCCACCTTGCTGGCGTCTCAGTCGGACTGGAGCTCTCTGCCCTTTACCGATCCAGCCACGAGCCCATCCATCTGGCCCATCAAGACTCACTCTCATTTCATCAGTCCATAAAACCTTAGAAAAATCAGTCTTCAGATATTTCTTGGCCCAGTCTTGACGTTTCAGCTTGTGTGTCTTGTTCAGTGGTGGTCGTTTTTCAGCCTTTCTTACCTTGGCCATGTCTCTGAGTATTGCACACCTTGTGCTTTTGGGCACTCCAGTGATGTTGCAGCTCTGAAATATGGCAAAACTGGTGGCAAGTGGCATCTTGGCAGCTGCACGCTTGACTTTTCTCAGTTCATGGGCAGTTATTTTGCGCCTTGGTTTTTCCACATGCTTCTTGCGACCCTGTTGACTATTTTGAATGAAACGCTTGATTGTTCGATGATCACGCTTCAGAAGCTTGGCAATTTTAAGAGTGCTGCATCCCTCTGCAAGATATCTCACTATTTTTGACTTTTCGGAGCCTGTCAAGTCCTTCTTTTGACCCATTTTGCCAAAGGAAAGGAAGTTGCCTAATAATTATGCACACCTGATATAGGGTGTAGATGTCATTAGACCACACCCCTTCTCATTACAGAGATGCACATCACCTAATATGCTTAATTGGTTGTAGGCTTTCGAGCCTATACAGCTTGGAGTAAGACAACATGCATAAAGAGGATGATGTGGTCAAAATACTCATTTGCCTAATAATTCTGCACTCCCTGTAGTTTATAACCCCGTGAAAAATAAAATACATATGGACACCTCAAAGCAATATTTCTTCAAAACCAGCGGAAAATTAGCATATATACTCGGCCTGACCCCGGATAAAGCGCTAACGCTGCACGACTCAGAAGCACCACACCCCGCCGATATTCACGCCGGATTTTACACAATGTATGTATATACGGACATTATCGAGTACCAAAGAGTCGGTGATAGCTTTGTCCCGCTACTCAGATGCGTACATATACAGGGTGAAAACAACAAAGTCGTCACTATTACTTACGATAAGCCACACTACGTACCGCTAATCAAGAATCACATTACAGATATTGTAATCGAAGTCAAGTCGGATCAGAACAAACACATACCTTTTACTTACGAGAAGTTTATAGCTAAACTACACTTCAGACCCGCTAAACATTCATTCCGTTTGTAAAAATGATAGATAGAGGATACGCTAACCCCCAGACCTACATAGATTATTACGTCAGTCATGCCGGAAATGGACTCCCGGGATTTCAAGGAGCCCCCACCATGTATGGTTCGGGGTTAGGAGGATTATTCAGAGGATTGTTTAGAATGGCAATTCCATTCCTCAAAAAGGGGTTTGCTATAGCCAAACCTCATTTAAAAACAGCAGCCAGTGGTATTGCAGGCGATGTTATGAGCAGCATTATCAGTAAAGCACAAAGCCGTAATCAGGACGGGTCGGGTCTTGCATTGATTTCACGTGGAAAATCCAAAAGACCCCGGGACAACGACACGTGATTCCTAATAAAAGGCGTAGGGTAACTAAAACTAAGACCAGTGTTAAAAAGAACAAGGCGAGAGTCAACAAGCGTCAACCCGTCTCTCAAAAAAGAAAGCTGTTGAACATTTTCTAAAATCATGTCTTTCTTACACGGACTATCCACGGAGTGTACAAAGTCTGAATTGGATATTTTCACACTACCTTATACACAGACGAGTATCGAAAAGTACACTTATATCGAAATACCGCCGCTTTCCGCTCTGACTGACAACGGTCCTCTGGAGTTCTTTGTGGCTGGAAATGGTGAAGATTACCTGGATTTGAACAATACATTTCTTCATGTTGCCTGTAAAATCGTGAACGCTGATGGCACCAACATAGCTAACGATGCAAAGGTGGGGGTTGTTAACTACCCTATAGCTTCTCTTTTTTCACAAGTCGACGTTATGCTGGGGGACCGTCTTATTTCTCAATCTAGCAATACATATCCATACCGCGCAATTTTTGAATGTCTCCTTAACTATGGGAAGGACACCTTGGAAACACAATTTTGTACAGGATTATTCTACAAAGACACTGCGAGATATATGGATGCCACTGACCCCGCGGACCGCAATGAAGGTCTTAAACGAAGGGCCCGGTTTAGTGCTGAAAGCAACACTTTTGACCTCATTGGTCACATTCACTCGGATATATTTTTTCAAGATAAACTTTTACTGAACTGCGTCGATTTGAGGATTAAAATGGTTCAAAGTAAAGATGAATTTTGCTTAATGAAGGAAGGCAACATCAATTTCGCTCTGAAAATTCTCAACGCATCTCTTTTCGTGAAGAAAGTTTCCGTATCACCATCAGTATGAAATATTCATTAGAACGGGTTTGTATGAAAACGTTCAGTCTGGCCGCTGGGAGTCGCATTTGTTCACAAGAGAATCTTTTCCTCGGACCCTTGCCTAAAACCATAATATTTGGCATGGTGGACAACGATGCCTTCAGCGGGTCATACAATAAAAATCCTTTTAATTTTAAACACTACGACGCAGAGTTTGTAGCTTTGTACGTAGACGGTACTCAATATCCTGCAAAACCGTTTCAACCCGATTTTCAATCCGATAATGCGGTTCGTGAATTCTATTCTTTAATTTTAGCATCAGGAAAGCAATTAAAAGATCAGGCATTGGCGATAAATAGAGAAGAGTATTCGCGCGGTTATACTTTATTTGCATTCAATCAGAATCCTGACGACGACTGCGGTCAGCATCTGTCATTAATAAAGTCAGGGAATATGCGAATGGAACTCAGATTTCGACAAGCCCTGCCGAGAACGGTGAATCTAATAGTCTATGCTAGTTTTGACAGCATTCTAGAAATAAACAACCGAAGAAACATACTCATAGATTACCAGTAAAACATGGATACCAAAGAACTAACTGATGTTATGAGAAGTTGCCAGCATCTAGAAAACACATTCCGAGGCGTTGTGGCTAGCGACGAATTACCCACAATCCCTCTGAGACAATTCACCGCCATGTTCATTGTGAATACACATCCGAGACACATGCCGGGTGAGCACTGGCTAGCGCTATGTCTTAATAATGAGTTTTCCGGGGAGTTTTTTGACTCCTATGGAAACAGACCGGACTACGCACTCTTTCCTGATTCTATTCATTACTTTTTTAGTAAAAACTGCCGTGAAATAAAATATAATCCTGTACAAGTACAAGATTTTACTTCAGTTTGTTGCGGACAGCATTGTGTATGTTTTCTGTGTCACAGAGCTAAAGGCTATAAGTTTAACCGTATTATGTCTATGTATAGCAAGGATTTAAATAGAAATGACAAAGCAGTTGTATCTTTTGTGAAAAAAATGTATCCTAGAGTAAATAAAAAACATTCGTTTAGTTGTGTGCAATGTGTAAACTCTCTGAAAATGTTTCATTCACCTGTGTAGTGTACTATTTAATCATGATGCTTCACAAAAAAAAAATCTTACTGTATAAAGATTTTATTGAAATAAAAGTAACAAATACATTGGAGCAAGCGTAATTGTCATTTTTCAAAAATCATGCCAATCACTACTGTATGAATAAGAACAGGGGGTGGAGAATCAAAGTCTCTGCTTTTAGACGGTGAAGGCGTGACGCTTCGAGAGGGTTGGGGCTCATTAGATCTTTTGTTGTCAGATATTTTGCGTCGAACAGTGCTGTTCGGTATTGTTGAAAAAGGTATATTTAGTCTAGCTACAGTATGCAGCAATTCAGTCCAACCTAAGGGCCTCCGATCCTCTGAAACTTTATGAGGAGCCGTGAGATTTTTAAGCAGATCCACCATATGAGATCCTTTAATCGTGTTCCCGTTAAAAATAAATTCACCCTCGTCATTCCACGAAGCAGCATCGCCTGATTTTAAAAGTTTTTCCATAATGTACGAAGCATTTCTTTTACACCTCGCTGAAACGTTAGCAAGCACCACATGTGTGATCTCGTCACCGTGGGGTTGTGAAACTTCGGTTACAGTTGCCTCTGTTTTGCTATCGGTTATTTTTGGTAGCGTCAGAGTCAGTTGAGCTGATTCTTGATCACCCTGTTTAACCAAGTTTAAAAACTTTTGCAGGACCGATGTGTAGAGTTTTACCTTCTCGTATTCATTCAGATCCGTCCTTGACAAAATATGACGCATTGCTACGTCTAAGTTGTTTTCAACGGTGTTTCTTAAACTCTCTTTTTTCTGTCGTGGTATTTCTAAGCTTGTCAAGTTGATGTTGAGGGACTAAATACATTTTCTCCATGTCAACTGTTACGGGATGCTATCAAGCTGCTTATAAACGGGACAGCAACGCTGAGTAGCGGTAAAAGAAAACCTCCGGTTTGATTAATCACTTTCCTTTTCTTTTCTACAGTTGCTCTTTTATCGGCGAAAAGCTTTATCCATTTTTTCTGCTTTTTTAATTCTCTGTAATGTTTTGCTGTTAGAGGGATGGTACCTCTGAGCACGTTTAAAGCTAATTCACATATACTAAGAATGAGTTTGGTAGGTGCATCACGCAATATAACTTTTCTTTTCCGGGGTGGAGCCTCGTGTAATGCTTTCAACAACGGAAGTGTTTTTTCAAACGTATAGACATTGTTTTCAGTAAAACTTTTTCTTCTTCTGCTTCGGAACATACACAGCTGATTTTTCTTGCGGTAACAAACCTGATCGGAGTCTGAAGTCTTCTGGTGTATTTGATTTTAGGTCAACAAATAAATAACCGTACGGTCTGGTGGTGGCGTCTTGAAAACATTCTAAAAAGTATTTGCTGTTACCCGGATACATTTGTCGAGCTAGTACGCTGATCTGTAATTTATCTCTAGGGTTTTTAAAAAGAACCATGTAATTGGTGTTCAAATTGATTGTTCTACTAGACTTGCCTTGAAAAAACAAATTCTGAACCAGATATATGACGCTCAGATTTCTGTGATGTGTGTATTTAGCAAAAGCTTTTTCCACCTCCTCGTTTTTACTCGCAGATTCCATCAAGTCATCTATTACCACCAAGTTTGTTTTGCTGGGGGGAAACATTTCATCATCACACAAAGAATCGGGGATTCCTTGAATAATATTGATGTTTATTTTGGTCATCAATTCATCGTACAAAGGTTGCCAACATGAATAAATCCACACAATATTTTCAGGAACTTTGGACAATACCTCTTTACAATTTTCCAGCAGCATTTTGATAAAATAAGATTTCCCGCTATTGCTAGGCCCACATACAATACATGAAAAGGGCAGTTGCAGCCTCGTGTCGAAAGAAGTCACATTCATATTTTCCTTGACAAGTGTTCACAACTGTACGGCGACAACAATCAAATGAACAACATACAGACATTCATACATACATATATACATAAAAATACATCAGTATAGGTGTCAATACCCGTAAGGAAGAGTTGTGAAATCAGGAAATAACACACGTTTATCGTACACAACCCTGAACCTTTTTTCCTGTGTCTGGTTTCTCAAATGAAACCCTTTTTTATCTCTAGTGATTTGTTTGTGCAATGTTAAAAGTTGACTGGGTTTATCAGGGTATTTCACTCGATCGATGACCAGATCTGTCAACGATTTCAAATTGATAACCTTGGAATTGGTGTAATTTTGAGTAATTCCCTTAGCTTTCATTGTTGTTTTTCCTTTTTTAGTTCTGTAACCGTAGGTTTTAGGACCCGCGCTTGCAAACTCTACTATTTGATCACCATCATCTAGCTCGCTGGTAAGACCCCCCAAATAATCGCTCAAAGGCGGCATCCAATCCCCTTCCTTACTTTTAAAAATGACGCTGTCGGTGTCGGTGTACAAACAACGACGGTTCAAACGATCCATCAGATTGTACAGTTCAAGTCTAGCATACGCTGTGGTGAAAATACCTATGAACACGTTAGCATTCCCCGGTTTAATCATCCTATCGTCCACATAACGCCACTGCACAAGAGCGACCTCATCAGACAAAAAAGAGAAGTGACTAACGTTGTGAACACCTGAGAATATAAAGTTTAAAAATTCTGCAGGGTCTCTGATCAGAGTTGTGTTTGATCTGTCCGGTCTTTGGCACATCTTGCCCCACAATGAATTCAACGCTAGTTTAGCCACAGATCTTTTGGCAGGGTTAACGTTGATGTTTTTTTCTTCCAATTTAATTCCCTCATTACGCTTGTAATTTTGAATGTATTCACGTTTTGTGGATTCATCGTCTACCCATGACGGGTACCCTGAACTTTCCTGCTTTGTCTTGAGAAACATTTTAATGTAGTCTGTAAAGAGGTTTTTGGATCTTTCAGGAAAATGCCAGACTTCAAACATTTTTAATATTTGGTAACCTTTCTCGACGGCTTTCGCTAACTCGATGGTGGCCCACGTACCCGTTAGTGCTCGTGCCTGGTCTGAATGATCGCAATGTTTTAGTTGTTGCTCGCAACATGTTCTGCATAGAGGGAAAAGGAGTTTGTTATTCACACGGTACGGAAGAACTGGGGCCCATAGGCCTCTAGGCGGTAATACTTTTGCACGAACTATTCCGAAATAAGTATCCAGAGGTTCAAAGTCACGAAAAATGATTGTGGGGTGACCGATAGGGTATGTTTTCGACTTGTTTACATACGGGTAAAGTGACGTGAAATCGTAATAATCTATTCTCTCACCGGGTTGTGCAACATAGTGTAAATGCAAAGTGTTTGTTCGACCACCGTAAAGGGCATCTCGAGGGTTTAAACGCTCGGGAAAGTCAAACTCTTTTAGAAAGTTTATCACTCTCGCATCGTTTTCCATCATTTCACGCCACTCATGCTCCCAGATCGTTGTGACATGCAAATTGTGTGTGTCCTGCAAATACTTTATCTTTTCCATCGACTTAAGCCTGACACCACCAAAGCTAACGTTGTGGTTAAGAGGATGCGGTGCTGATGAGGGAAAACACTTTTCACAGCCGTGATAAAAACAACCGAGAAACTCAAAAGCCTTACACGTCTGACCCACTTCACAATAACCGTCAATGAAATATGAACCGAACCCGACTTCACCTTCGTTCAGTGCGTGTTGAACAGGTAGACTATGTGTGGCTGAAATGTATTCAAGCCACTGAATAGCAGGTGTTGAGAAAGATTTCTGCCTGGTTATGTAATTATCGAGAGGTGGAACGGCGAGGGTGTTTTCAGTGAGAAACATTGTTCTAAATATCTTCATACAAACTGAAGCAATCGTAATACATTTAAAAGGATCCACCGATGTACTTTGTCGAATTTCCTCTCTGAAAGCTATACAGCCTTTTCTCAAAATGTCTACGTCATTTACACAGTATTCAGTCATCTCTTTCTTGAAATCAAAAACTTTATCAGACACCGTTGCGTACCACTTGAAAAAATCCTCCCTGTCTTTAGACATCATGTTATCCACACCATAAAACCGGGGGTCAAGATAGGGACCTACATAGTTTTGATTTTCTTCTGTGTTCCAGAAATGAGGAAAATAACCTTTCTTTTTTTCTGAGAACCCCATGGCCTTAGGAAGATTGCTAAGCTTCATGGGTAAGAAAGACAGGCTATCGATGTATTTCTGGTTGAAATCGGTATCGGTGAAACACAGAATCTTTCCGCCTTGTGCAATAATCTTGGGGTTGATTCCTTCTTTCACTAAATGATTTAGCAAAAGGTATGAATCGAACCCTCTAGCATTATGTGCGATAAAGGTATAACCTCTGAATTTCGCACGGCGAAAATGTCTAAAAAACGCAGCGGCGCACGTGTCTCCTGAAAAAATCCACGTCTGACCGCGGTAATTAATACAGCATAAGAAATTAGCTGTATACTCATAGATATACAGCTAATTTCTATAAGAAATTAGCTGTATACTGTATAGACCTGTTTCCTGTCTAGTTTCAAAATCATAAAAGATGTATCTCTTATTAGACTTTTCCCTCTTTAACGGCTGTATAAAACAGTTGTGTCCATAATCCGTATCAAGTTTTTCACCACAGAGTTTACACAATCTCTCAGGGCACACATGACTTCGTGGTACACCATATTACATTTACCGCAGTAGAAACCTCTTTTGCACTGAGAATATTCACCTCCATCTGACTGGCGCAATGCTTTGTGGCTATCAAAACAATATTTTGATCTACACAATCTCATACAATCCGGGCATTTTGTTATGTTTCGAGGGTGTTTGTAACAGTCTACATCACAACAAACGCTACAACTATATTCACAACGATGGTTCCGTGCATCCTTAAACCCTGAGTGACAGAAATGACAGACATAACTATACCCCAAAAACCCTCTGATACTTTTAACTCCGTAATAGTGGTTGTCATGCAAAAACAAGTACAGCGTTTTTTCATGGGGGATCTTGCTGGTTTGAAAGAAAGAGAATCCGGCTTTATCGCTAGCTTTGTACACAATTACAATTTTACACCGTAAATGTACCTCAAATTTACACACATCGGCAAAGGTGACGGGTGTGTTTTCAGTTAAGCCTACACCGTGTTGCAGTTGTTTAGCAATTTTTTCAATTTGAAAATCATTTTTATCACGGTTTAAAAGCTGTGTAACGCATAACGCAAAGCACATGTTGTCTTTATTGTGAAATATATACGTGTCGCATCTTCTTCTGTATAGCTTCTGAACTGAATATTGTAGCAATTTTACGTTTACAACCACCACCGCCGTGAGGTGGTCGAACTATCTGTACTACCAGTTCAAGCGAATTATCCGTAAATATGTCACGATTACTTTGAATGGTATTTTTGGGCATGGTCAAAAAAGACTGTAAATCGATGGCTCCATTGACTAGTAGCACCTCTAATTTCAACGGTAACATAATCCGTAGGTGAAATCATTTCATTCGCAACTTCTACCATGCTGTTTAAAATCTCTAAAACATAATTATAAAATTCAGCAAAACTGTTAACATTAGCGATGGATGAAAAATTCACTCTTCTTACGATCTCTGTGTTATTGAAACTGTCACGATTAAATATCCTAATATTAGGATCTATGCCATGACCTATTTGATTGTTTTCACCACTAGGGGACGGTGCGTTGTCAACGTAATCTAAGGGGGCATTTTCAACACTAGGTGGCTGTGCGTTGTCAACGTAATCTAAGGGGGCATTTTCAACACTAGGTGGCTGTGCGTTGTCAACGTAATCTAAGGGGCATTTTCAACACTAGGTGGCTGTGCGTTGTCAGCGTAATCTAAGGGAACATTTTCACCATTAGGCGGCGATGTGTTGTTAACGTAATCTAAGGGGACATTTTCAACACTAGGTGGCGATGTGTTTACCGATGTATCATTTACCATTTCAGGGGTGTACTCGTGATCAATTTCGGGATTTTGCAGAACATTAACAGTTTGGTTGATTAAGTTAATGATATTGTCATTTAACGAAATAAGGCTTTGATTAAGACCGTGAAACAAATCTTGTTGAGATGCAGGTTCTTGATGTTGACAGGTTACCAGAGGTGATGCATTAACGACACTTTGTTCGTTAGATAAGTTAAAACTGTCATTCAGATTATTCACCATTTCTATCAAAGCAGGATTTAGGATATCGTGAATCCTAATCCTGATACCTAATCCTTAATTAGGATTCTGAATATCGTGTCTAAGTGTCGGTCTTAAACTATCGTTCAATTGGTTTACAGCTTCTATCAA